>NW_010325139.1:54462-70352 GCF_000700745.2 Antrostomus carolinensis | reverse complement strand
GCAAGCAGTGGCACAAAGTCCACTTGGAGGCCACCGTCAGTAACAGTGTATCCCATGGGTCAATTGTGGGTCTGATAGTGTTTAACCTCTTCATTAATGACGTCAATGATGAGATCAAGTGGATATTCAGTAAGTCTGCAGAAAACACAAAACTGGAAGGAGTGGCTGATACATCCGACTTGGTTGTGCTGCAATTTAAAAGGTCCTCCCCAGGCAGGGAAAATGGGCAAACAGGAACCTCACGGAGTTCAACAGAGGAAAATGCCAAATCCTGGAGGAATAAACCCAGGCACCAGTACATGCTGGAGGCCAACCAGCTGGAAAGTAACTCTGCAGAGAAGGACCAGGTGTCCTGGTGGACAACAAGTTGAACATGAAACAGCAACAGAAAAGGCAGACAACATCATCCTGAGCTGCATGAGAAGAGAACCTTTCCAACAGTTTGAGGCAGGAGATCCTTCCTCTCTACTCAATTCTATTGAGACTACATTTGAAATGATCCTCAGCACAAGAGAGACATGGACATACTGGAAAGAGTTCAACAAAGGGTCAGAAGATGTGTACCTCCAAAGTGTGGAAATCCAGCAGAAGGAAATAAAAGCATCTCCTTCCACTTAGGGCATAGGTAGAGCTGTAGACAGAGCCACAGTCCATCCTCAGAGCACTAACGTAATTTTGTGGGTCAAATCAGATATATACTGTACCCTGCCTAGTAATTTTGGAAGGGCCATTGTCAGCAAACACTTGCTAGACTATTCTATGCAGCATCCTTGCCCAAGTCCTTATTTATCTTGCATATTTTAATTAAATAATTTCACTTTCATGTCAGTGCTAATTCTGAAAGAGGACTCAAACAGTATTTGTTTATAAAAAGCTTGTTGTAAGCAAGGCATTCATTAAGCTTTGCCTGATAATCTACACTGTTCATTATCACAGGGCAATTGCTATTGCTGTATCATTAAGCTTTAAATACTCTGCTCTCTTTATCTTCGTTAGTGATACACGCTTTAAATTACCAGAAACGTGCTGCATTTTTCCCCTTAGGTGACACAAAGGCCATTTCAGAGGCTTCTGCTGTAATAGTAAGTATCCCAGAAAAAAAACCTCTCTGAAGATCGTTTCATTTCTTTCTTTTGAAAGCTTTTTTTCTCCACATACTCATTAGCTGAGTGAACTCAAACATAAGCCACAGCTATTCTCCAATGGGAAGCCACAAATCTGCTCTCAATGAGAATCATATAGTTTCTTAACAAACCATTTACAGTTATTGAGTTAAGGAATTCTCCTTATTTTGAAAACAGGCTTCATAATACCTTTCAAAGTGGGAATTCCTCAGCAAAATGAAAAATAAATGGCCTTTAAAGATACTATTGAACTGGGATTTTCCTTAGAAAGTTTCTATGTTTCTTTTATTCTACTTGAACAGGAGTAAGTTTATCTGAATTACACAGACAGGTGTAAAAATTGTTTAGGAGGCTGCTGTGGCATCAAAGTTCAAACAAGCAATGAGTGATTCAGACTGGCCACCATCCATGGCTGACAGACCTTGGATCCTGACACAGCCAGTGCACAGAGTCAAGATAACTGAACGTTATGCTTCCACCCAAATATAGCCCCTATTTCTCTCCTTGGTAGTACAATACCACTGCAGGTACAGTTCCCTACAAAAAGTAACTGCATTGTATAGTCTCTGTATCAACAGTGTGTAAGTTTTTAGCTTAGCAGAGAGCATTATATCAGTTTCCATAAAAACACATGGGTGAAAAAGAAGAAGTAACAGAATTCAAAGTTTGGTTTCTTAGACTAGTAATGTATTTTACATTCTGTAATCTTTAGGTAAAACCAGGAATATGCACTGATGTAGATACCTAGAAATGCCTTATCATATCTTATCTGTCCTCATCATACCTTATTTCACCTTGTCATACCTCAGCATGCCCTTTTTCTATTTCAACAGGCTGTCCACTGTAACCTTTTTGCTTCATTGCTTTTCTTTGGGCATCGTTTACCATAAGTAGGGACTTGGAAACAGAAATATTCACAGTTGAATGAGTGCACAACAATTATTGGCTAACAAGATCCAGTCAGGATAGATCAGTAATATACTAGCCATTCTTGCCATGTGTACCAGGTGAGTCTCTGCCAGCCAGCCGGTGGCATGGGGAAGCATCAGACCCCATTACCTCGCAGAACAGGCAGATCCTCAACCCTGCTGCTGTCACCTTCCACCTCTCTACATTTTCTCTCAGGGTTTTAGACCTTTTCATGTCAGTATTCTTTTCCTGAGTCCTTGAGTTACAATTACCAGCACAACAGTTTCACTTCTCTTTGTTTTTCCTATCTTGAGTGACTTCAGCTTATATACCTTTTTCACAGCTTAACAACAATTTTTCTCAATAAAGCTGAGCCAAGGTCACACAGCTGTGCTTCACAAACATGAGCCCTGGAGCACAAACAGCTGAACCTGTGAGCTGTGGGCTACACCAGCGGGCTACAGACTTACACTTTTGCTTGCTTGCTTACTGAACCAAATGCATAGCTAGAACAAACTGGAGATTATTTGTTCCACACAGATGTCAACACAGCCTCCACACAGACCAAGAGCTGATTATCCAAGAAAAAAACAAACAAGCAAATCGACAAAACAAAACAAGGAAAGAAGGGCACCGCTCAGTAAATTTAGCCTAATAGGCATCACAGAGTTATACTGGAAGGCTCATAAAAATAGACATAGATACACAAGCAATGGTAAGACTCAGTAATTGCTTTATACATGTGAACAATGTTTTCAAAAGTCAAAACCAATGTCTGCAACAAAGATGTTAGAAAGATATGAAGCTAAATTCCTCATATTCATTAGAGAATGTCATAGTGCAGGGTAATGAATTATTCTTGACAGTGCTAAAGTCTTCTGTTGTCTGAAATCTTTTATCTTTGGCAGTCTAAAGTAAATGCCAGGTTGGAAACATGTGCCTCTCAAATGTATTCTGGCATCATCTCGCAGGACAGAAATCGGCAGGTTGTTGACAATTTTCTTAGAGCATTTCATACTGGACTAACTGTCAATACTCCATCTAGTCAAATATCCTGCATCCAACAGCCACCTAAAGCTGAAAGAAAGTTAACAAACAAACATAAGGCATCTTGCTTATTTTTCCCCAGATAACACAATCCCTACCCTAAAGAGATTACCCTTGATTTTTTAGTAAAGGATAGGGTAAATAGGTGCAGCAGCCTGGCATTTACAATATCAGAGGTTCTCAAACTGCGATCTGTGTACAATTGGCCACGTGGCTTTGTCCCTTCTGTCTTATTTTCCCAGCTGCTCAAGTGCTTTAAGGGTCAGCTAAAAATAAACCTAGCACTCAACAAAAAGCGTGTTTTCCTAAAATCACTTTTTCACTTGCAAAACAATTACTTGCAAGCTGAACTTGCAACAGGGTGTTCTAAGATTCAAAGTGGGAAAGGAGCAGTCTCTGGCTCTGAGTGAAACATATGGCTCACCAGATTATCTTTTCTTGATTTCGTTTACCTTTGATAGCTGCTCTGAGTGTATTTCTTACCAACTTCTTGTGAATAAAGCTGCAAATGATTCTACATTTTACCATGTTGTCTCTTATGGGTATCTATACTCTACTGCAGTGCACGCTACTCCAGTCAGTTTTACTATCCATCTGCATAGCCTTTTAAGGACATGATCACAAAAAATGGATGCAACGTTCATGATTATAAGGTGCCAGACACACATTCTCTTATTGTTTGCTACATGCTTTCATTTATATGAAATCCTAGTGTACCTTCCTTAGTCTCGGTGAGAAGAGGAGTAGTTATTCCATTGACCCCATGGGACTAATGGATGCAAATATTTGCCTGAGAATATATACAACTCAGTTAGTGGCAGGATCTGGGATGAGGAAGATGTCAGCTGTGACTAAGGAAGGCTAGACAACATGATGTTAATAATATATACAGAAGGGAAAAAGCCAACTAAATGCCTGAGTCCTGAGGGAAGCATTTGCTCTTCCTATATCCATCCATGAGTAAGGGATACTAATTAATTTCATGGGTCTAATATGGTAAGGCAAGTATCCTGGAACCATTTTCACTTGTACAGTTTTAGCTTGGACAGGTGGGCATTTATTTTACTGCTTGATTTTCAGTTACCATTTATTTTCTTTTAGTCACCAAAAGCATGTTCATGCCATTGTTATATGCTTGTTTTAAGGAATTCTACGTGACTATATGTACAATTCAGTGAAAAGGTGCTTCGAACACATTACTATAGCTGACTCTTCATTCCTTAGCAAGATAATTATGTGAAAATACTTCCCCATTCAGGAAATCAGCTATAACTTAACTCTTCCTCTTAAAGAAAATGTTTAATTCACATGTGAATTCTTCCCTAAGATTTTATTTTGTTATTTATTTAAGTCTTTTGCTGGGTTTTTCTCTCTTCTTGTATGTGTAAAGTGTTAACAACATAAATACATGCAAATGCATACATACCTGTCTAGGTACACATTAGGGAACTGTTAATATTTTTGCTTCATTTGTGTTTTATATAGTTTTCATGGGAAATGTTATGTTTTAATAACTTTCTTGCTTGCAGTTTTTCAATATCAGGAGTGAAATCCTTATTGTGTATTTCTCAGCTCAGTATGAAAAGGGATTTAATGGTGTCTAAAGGTGATGTATGCACACCACTGTCCCATGGCCCAATCAATGATGTCAGTGGGAAAACTTCCTTTTTATTTCACTGGGCTTTGACTCAAGTCTCTAAAAAAAACGAAAACCAAAACCAAAACTGTGGTAGTTAGGGTCTGGCGACCGGAAGATATCGTGCTGTACGGAAAAACAAAACCCCTCTCTCCTAGTAGCCAATAGCATTTAGCCTGTGATGTAAGCAGGCGGAAGTGACGTTGCGAACCCTCGCTATATAATGCTGTGTCGCACATCAATAAACGCCATTTGCCATCCACCACATTGGTGTCTGTGCTCATTTGGCCCAGAGGCTGGGGTTGCCTCTGTGCTACCTTGGCCGAACGGGACATTTGCAGGACAACAACTGCAGCACAAAACAAACAAAAAACCCCAGCAACTGTGACTTAATGAATATTTTTATGGTAGGCTGATCTTTGTAATTCAAGGTCTTACACTGTATATATGTTCAGCTGTGATGTCAAAAGTTATTCAGTTAAATATATACCTAAATGCTCCTATGGTCTCAGTTGCCTCCATTAAGTTCAGTATAAGATACAGCTAGTGAGCCCTTTGATAGAGTTGTTTTTACAGAGATGCTTAGTTTGCATTGTAAAACAAATTTGTGCTTTGTTCCCTATATCTTTTCAACAAATGCAGATTAAGATGAAGTTGAAAGTAGATGTTGTGACCAATGATATAAGTCATGATCACGACTGTATTTAATTTTGGTGCCCTGGAACTCAGTGTAGAATAGTGATGGCTGCTAATTAGTTGCTTCTTGAATCTCGCTTTATCCAAATATGTGCAAATACAGAAGCTCCTACACTGCTGTCTGCTTCATGATAAGGGCAACAAGTTCATGCTGCCCAGACTTGGATATCATGGACACTCTTGTGACAATCTTATAACTGGAATGAAACCTTAGTAAATTTGGGGAGTGAGAATAAGAAGACTTCTTTCTCTGTCTAAAATATTTTATAATTATTTTTGTAATAAAATAAATTTAAAGCTTTATAAACTCTTTAAATAAATTTAAACCAGAACACACGTAAACACGTGTCAAGCCACTAGGCCTGTGGTGACACAGAAGAAAGCACACTGTGCCAACAGAAAGAAGAGTAAACAGGTTCAAATAAAAAATGAGTACAACTGTTTCTGTAACACTTTCTATTTTCAAGGTTTTTATAATTATTACTGCACTATCCTTCTTGGCAATGCAAGGTGTCAATAGCTGCTAACAAGCCTGTTTTTGAACTGCAGACAATCACAGACATCATTAAAGCTGTTGAGAGTGCTAGCCATTTAGGCTAAGTGGAAGAAAACATTGTACTCCTTCATGTACTAAAAGTGCTGAAACAGTAGAAGTGAATGTCCAGGGCCAGACAGAAACTTGGGAGCAAACTAACTCAGGGAAAATGAAGTGGCTTCCTTTTTCCCTTGACTGTAAATCCAAAGGCTGGCCAGTTACTTCCCTCAAGCTCGGGCAGCAGAGCCAGGAAGAGAATGTCAGAAGTCACTGGGATAAACATCATAAAAGCACAGCCATGAAAGGAGGCAGAAGATGAACTTCTGGGAGAATAGTACTCTCTGTGAAATGTGTGGACAAAAAGCCCCATCTTCCATCACCTTGAAAAGAGCTGGAGGTTGAAATTGAAAAAATTACATAAGTCTTCCAATAAATCTTTTTTCTAATACATCAGAACGGGAAAATTGCTGGAAATCTGTGCCTACATCTATTTTGATAAATGAGAGAGAACAGGGAACAAACTTAAACACTGAACTGCTATAGTCTCTACTGTTTAATTCCTGGCTCATTCTTTGTCTCTGTTCTGATTTTTCCCAAACTCCCATCTTCCAGGACCCTAAGGAAGGTGGATGTAAGCCAGTTGGTACCACCTGGATGTGGAGCAAGGATTCACCCACTAAGGTTCCTTTACTTGACAAGAAAAGGTAGAGGACAGAGTGTCAACAGAATAAAGAAGTGCACAAAGAAGAAAAGTCCAGAGCAGAAAACAGTTAAGGAATTTTCTGTATCTGCCTTGCAGTGTGGAGGAAGCTGAGGAAGTTCCCATTTCATACTTCTTGTTTACTAGAAAATCTGTCTGAGATCAAGTAATTTGCTGGTTGTAGCAGCAAAAGAGATTATGAAGCAAATGGATCAATTGAATAGTCACGTATCATCAGTTCTAAAGGAATTAAAGGTTGAAATAGTTGAATAACTCACTGCTGCATGTCAATTCTCATTTAAAGCTGCCTTGTTATCAGAAGTCTTGGAAGGTGGCTATTGTGGCAGCAGTCTTAAGAAGTTATGGGGAAAACTGGGAAACTACAGACCAATAACAGATCTCACATATGCACTGACTGAATAAGCAACTATGAGAAACACAGCTTACGGATAAATATGACATGCTGAAAAACAGAACAGTCTCTTTTATAAAGAGAAAACACTTGTCATGACCGTAGAAGCTACAGGAATTCTCTGAGGGAGGTCCTAAAGCAAGTAGTCAACAACCTACTGTGATTCCCAAAAGACATTTAGCAAGGTCCTTCGCCAAAGGTTGTTAAGGATCCCAGGCCATGGTAGCATGGCAGGGAAGGCCTCACGTGCATAAACAACTGGTAAAAAGATAGGAAATAATATGGGAGTAAATAGAGAGCTTTCTCAGTAAGAAGTCATGAGTCATTTCCACTTCCAATGTGGAAAAAAGGACAAAAGAACCAAGATTACCAATATAAAGTATGCTCGATTGACTGTGGAGAATAGCAGAAGGGCCATACAAGTATATTCATGCTATTAAATAAAACAGAATCGGGCACTGTTTTTTAGCCCTGACCCAAGTAGTAGAGGCTGGTAGTATCTGTACTGTATGGTATTTTGCATTGGATCTCATCTGATCTTCAGATAGGTACCCTAAAAAATATGAACTGGTTTTGTTTCTTTTTAAATTTATGTTCAAAGTGAATACAAAAATGCCAGGGCAGTGTTACTCTCTGTCAGAAAGGCATTTCTCTGCCAAGAAACCACATACTTATTGTACATCCTGCATCTGGCTTCAAGGTAGATATGGATGTTGCGGAGTAAAAAGTTTGTGTTATATACTGCTGGAAAACTATGTTGGATGGAGGGAGCCAAAACTAGAGCATTCTCACCCAGCACATGCTGTCTCTAAACTATGAATGGGTATTGGTTTGGAGAATAGTAGTTGTACTAGTTGGCAGGGACCAAAAGCACATCAGAAGACTTGCTAGCAATTAAGCAGTGGCTTAACTCAGGGCTCTCATGGTCTCAGGCTCTGGCACATGGTTGACAGTTTTGTCATTTTGTCAGCACGGTGCTCCCTGACACTCCCAGACAATGCCTGGGTACAGTTTGGGAGAGAAAGCAATAAGCCAGGGATGCTTGATGCTTTCTAGTATAAACCAGTAAACATATGCTTTGAAGACAGTAAGACATTGAGGAGAAGGCCACTCTTTCTTTTTTTTTTTTTTTTTTTTTTTGTAGAAAAGGAGTTTAGTCTTATTTTCACAAGCAATGCCACCTACCTTCAGGGACAAGTGATCATATTTGATCTATTACACTTTCTAGCACAGGTGTTAATCCCAGTGGCACAGTGCTTGAAAGCATTTTGTGGCCCTGATTCATTTACTAGGATAAATCCAGAAGGACTAAGTGACTAAGCAAGGAAATAGTGAAATTCAATATAGGCAAATTTAAAGATTGGATCACAAAAGGAAGAAAAGGTCCTAAATTATGTAACTAAAGAATGAACTCTGAGCTGACTAATAATTACAGAGGTACTGAGATCCTGGCCTTGTAGACCCAGGACAAACTCACCTTAGGGTTCAGTGGTAGATGTTGGGAATTAAAAAAAAATAAGGTGAAAATTAGGAATTATTAGAAAGGCTCATAACAATGTGAAAAGTAGATTCAAAGTTATGGAACAGCGTCTGTATGGGGCTGGAAAAGGACGTATGATACGACATAAGACTAAAACTGCAAGTGGTACAGGAGGATGTACAGGATAAGTACAGCTAACTCTTCTAGTATAAAAACTACATGTCATCAAATGACAGTATCAGTTGGTAACTTCAAAACAAATGAAATAAAGTGATTTTATACACGCTGGGGTTTTAAACTGCCAAAACCCTTGCTCTACAGCCTTCACTGTAGTGGGTTCAGGGAGCAAGTGGGTGACTTCATGGAAGAGAAATCTCTAAAGTAAACCTTGGGTCTGAGCCACAAATTACTCATCAGTAGGAGAGTACACAGAAAAGTATCAAATACATATGTTCTGTTCTTAATCTCTTTTGCAGGCTTCTACTTTTGGCCACCATCAAAGACTGTGGCAAACAAACCTCTGGTCTGGCTTAGAACAACCATAACTACAATCTTGTACTCTGACTGTTTTTTCCCACTGTGTTCAGAGGTACAGGATTTTCCCCAGATTCTTTTCAAATACATAGGATTGTGTTTGTATAAACACTGAAGACTGATGTTTACAATTGATTTCAGAGCATCCTGACAAAGCTTAAAACATTGACTAACTCCTTGGAGCCAAGCAATTGTACACACTTACCTTACACATACACATGGATATACATACGCATGTGCAAATGAACAAACTGTAAGCCGTGTATCTTTGTTACTGTGCAGGTCAGCTAATTTAAAAAAAAACCAAATACTTGCATAGACTTTCCATCAATAGGTTTCAAAACACTTTACTGGTTTAAATATCCCATGAACCTTTTTACAAGTATCAAAGCAGGGCTGTTTATCTAAGGGGACTGCATTTTTATCAGAGGTAAGGCTTGAAGCCAGAGCGTCTGCCAGCATGGCAATCTGATGGTTGGAAAATTTTTGTAAACTGAATGTGTGTGAAGTGAATTTGAAACGTACAAATTCAGGCCCTGGCAAGAGTTTGAAGTCATGTAACTGTCACCACTTCCAGTAAAACCAGAGCTGCTCACATTCAGCTGCCAGACCCTTTGAAGCATCTGCTGCCAGACAGCCATCTATCTGAGACATCTTTCCATGCAAACACTGAATCAGAGATTTCTAAAACAGGATTATTCCTGAGACTCAGCAACTTCAAGGTAAGAAACATGGAACAAAGCACCTATCGTGTTAGAAATAAAGCAACTCCAGACAACAAGTATGGCAAAAGGAGTTAACACCTTGCATTAGATTCAGCTCTGATTTAATGCCTATTAGACGTGTTGTAATGGTGTCTGTCTGGGGGCAGAGAGTTCGTTTGCTGGTTTACTTAGGATACCTTTCAGTTCAAAGCTTGTTTTCCAAAGATGTTTTTGCTGTTTCTCACGTGTTGTAGATATGAGAAAAACTCACTGAGGGGGAAAAAAAGAAAAAAAAAAAAAAAAAAAAAAAAAAAAGCACTCAAACAGTGCCAGTAACAGTCAGTAGCTGGTAGGTATTACAGCTCAGCATTATAAGTGTATCATCAAAAGTCTTCCATGCTTAAGTAGGTGGAAGAAAGAGTTTCAGGAATACTGAATACTTCATATTTTACCACAATATCATGATGACAAAAAGACCTGTGACAAATAACTTTGTGCTCTTCTAATGTAGAGTCACTGGGATTAATAGCCTTTAAAACCTTTCATTTCTCTTACATTTGATAGGGGTGCCCTGAGGGGTTGGTATTAGGTTAAACCATAGAATGACACTGACTCATTCGAGGTCTCTTAATGCCTGTCTAGGAACTGCTAGGTTTGAAGCACCTGCTGCTAATGCTTAATGTGCTTTGCATTAGCACATCGTGTCAGAAGAACCTGACACTGGCAGATAAATGGATGTTTAACAGTGGAATGTTCCCTTCTGCTTCTTAACTAATCAGCAATAGCAGGAAAGGCAATAGAGGGGATTTGATGAGGCTTAACCACAATTCTATTTTGAAACAAATAAGTATAACTTGAAACCTCACTGGTGTCTTTTTTACAATAACTTCTAAGCCTCCTAGCCTATGGAAAACAAAACAAGGCAATTTGTAACAAATAAACTGTGATGATGATAGAGCAGCTGGCATGTGAAGACCACAGAACATTTTGCAACTTCACAAACATTGCTGACAATATTTTGCTGAAGTGGGAGTCGTCTTTGGTTTAGCCATAAGGAAACTGAGGCATAGTGAAACTAGAATCATGTTTTGAAAGAAGCCTTTCAGTGATAAAGCACACACAATCACACTCAATTGTGGTGGGTAAATTGCTTACTAAAGGTAAAATTGTCACTTGTCCACTTTCCCTGTTCTCAACTGAGTAAAAGATAGAAGGTTTCCTTCCAGCTTTTCTTTCCTCTACTGGCTATGTACATTGCTGATTACAGTCTAGAGGGACTGATGCTCTAAAAATGCATGAAGGTAAACAATACAAAATGATGCAAGGGTCATCCTCAGGGCACTATAGCATCACTGTCAAGCTGGACAGCCTGGGTGGTGTCTGGCAGTACCACACTATGTTCAGAAGGCCATTTATGGATAGCACAGGGCTTTTAGGCTGTGTTCATTTTGGAGAAGTTACAGTGTTAAAATCTAGTGCTGAGACTTGCACGAGGTAATGCAGTTTTTTTGGTACAGAGTTCATATCTTCTGGATATTACTTTTCCCCTTTGTCCTTTCCAATGGCTTCCCATCCTTTTTCCTAGCCTAACAGAGGAAACAACGAGCCTCAACAGAATGTGTCGCTTTAATGACAAGTGATTTCGCTACCAGAGGCACCATAACTTTATCTGCATTCAAAGACATACCGATGTCATACAAAAACTATGACAAATAAGGTTACTGAGATGGTATTATATAAAAGTCAGGAAATGATGATCTCATAGCTTTAATGTGATTCCTTTCTGTGTTGTAATTAGTATACAGTTTTTACAAATGTAGTACAAAATCCTTTTCTAGCTATTCATAGCTACAGCTGCCTGAAAGGAGGTTGTAGAGAGGTGGGAGTCGGTTTCTTCTCCTAGTTGAAAAGTGATAGAACGAGACGAAATGGTCTCAAGTTGCACCAGGGCAGATGTAGATCAGATATTAGGAAAAAATTCTTCACCAACAGATTTGTCAAGCATTGGAGCAGGCTGCCCAGGGAAGTGGTTGAGTCAAGATCCCTGGAGACATTTGAAAGATGTGTAGATGTGGTGCTTAGGGACACAGTTTGGATGTGGACATGGCTGTGTTAGGTTTACAGTTGGATTCGATGATCTTAAAGGTCTTTTCCAACCAAAACAATTTTATGATTCTAAGAGTTCTTGAGTATACTTACATGGGCAACCTAAGAATATTTTCTAACCTTCAAGTATTTAACATTGTATTAAAAACTTATGGAAAATCTAGATTAAAATATTAACTAATTAATGATATGCTTTTCTGATATTCTTTAAAGACAAAGGTAAAGAGTAAACTCAATAACAAACAACTTCAACAAGCGAGAGAGAGAGAGAGAGAGAGAGCATGGTTTTACTTCTGTGTTTGCAGCATAGCAGCACAAAACATTCTCATGTTAACTTACAAGATGACAGATACAGAACTGTGTTATGGTAAAGGGCTGATGAAGAGATGGTTCATGAACTGAATTAAAGGAATAGTCATGGGGAAGAAGTCAGTCCACCTCTTTCTCATTTTGTATTCCACAAACTTAGAGAGCTTAGGTATTATGGGAACAGTGTACTTTACGTTTAGTCAGCAGCAGAAGTACTCATCTAAGTTCATGTGCTGGGACCAAAGGGTACCTGCAAGGAGGAAAAGCTGAAAGGAATTTCATGTAACAGATAAAATAAGTTTCTTTTGCCCTAAAGCATTCTTCCTGCAAAATATCAAAAGCTTTTTGCAAACAAGAGAAACTTCTCAAGGATTTTTTCAATAACCTTATATAATAGAAAGTATTAGACAGGCTAATTGCAGTCAAAACTATCAGTTTTCCCTATAGGATAAGGCTTTTAGGATATTCCTTCTTATAGAGTCTCAACTTTTCTTCAATGAATGAAATAAACATTACCCAACTGAGCGGGGGAGATTTAATTTAGTAGGGTATGTATCAGTTCTAGTGGTGCTTCATGCATCTCCTCACAATTAAAAATTATTTCAGAAAGTCCAGAAAGTTGACAAAGTATGAAAATACCCAAATGAGCTTTTTGGTATTGCTCTTGTCCCAGAAATGGACACATGAGTCAGGAGTTTTTAAGAATCAACTACCAATTAGACAGGTGTAAGAGAGAAAGGGGATTTTAGTCTGGTAGACTGTAAAGCCATTTTCTAACTGAGGAGTTATGTGGTTTGCACTGCCTCCATCTCATTAAAGGGAAAATCAATTTTACAGGGGACAAGCTGACTAGACTAGTCATAATGGCATTAAACTTACAACAAAAGGGGAGATTAAAAAGGGGCAGCAAATAAACACTCATTTAACACAGTCAAACTGTCAAGAACAAAATTAATCAAGACACTGAATGACACAAAGAAAATAAATTCTTTAATTGCCTATTCATGAGTGGCAGGAGCTTGTGTGGTAAACAGGAAGAATAGGAACTGCTCGTACTATGAGAATGAATTTGACCTGTTTGATATTAGTGGAACTTGAAGGAAGACTTCTGTGATAGGAATGTTAAACTTGCTTGTTATAAGCAATTTAGGAAAAACACAGTGGCAAGAGAAGAGAAGAAGTAGTATGTGGCAATAACCAATTTCAACCCACCGACAGCTATGTAGTAAATGCTTTCAGTGTTTACAGATCAGTCTACCAACACAGAGTGTGACAAGGACGATTAGTTGCAGGCAGCTATGTACCATCAAACTATCCTACAGAGTAAGATGACCAGTCCCTTAAACCCCTACTTACAATGCCTATAGAGAGGAAGAAGAGAAAAGAGTTTCTGTACTGCAAGACCTTTGAAAAAAGTTTTTTCACTGGTGAATATCAGATTGAAAGACACAGATCTAAAGGTTTGACATTTACAGTAATAAAATACCTTTGAAATTCTGAACAATGATTGATAAAAATTTCCTAAATCAAAAAGTTTTGTGTCTCTTCTTAGAGAATTTTGTACTAGATGTCATCCTGACAGCTAAATCAAAATTGATTCCAGGACTAAAAGTTAGTGGTTCCTTAAGCAAAAATGAGAACTTGATTACATTTGTTACATGCAAATAGAATGTAACACAACTAGTAATAATTTTTACACCTTTACACATTAAAATGATCACTTTCAAACAGATAAATACAAGTTTGTGTCAAAACAATAATAGGAAGAATTTTAAATGAAAAAAATGTGTAAACAATAACAAAGACATTTAAGCGCATTTTAGGAGATGATCTAAGAACTGCAATCTAGACAAAGTCTATTCTACACCAGTCTAGCTTAAAAGAGAAATAAAGGCAAAGTAAAATTTGAGATATAAACAGATTGGGTAGGGAGACAAGGGAAAAACTGAATTAATTAGATCAATTTAAGATACAGATGGAAATAACAGAAAATTGCTACTGAAGACAGAAGGAAAAGAGGAATTTTATAGTTATCTGATTTTAGTACACTGAAAACAACATTAAATATATATGAAGCAAAAGCAACCTTAGAGTAGTGTTTATCCATTGTTAAGTGGAAAGGATGCAGTTGTCAAAAATAATGTTGAGTAAGTATCTCAGCTCTGGGACTGGGAAAAAGCCAGATGTAGTCATATCATACAAAGATGCTGATGAAACATTACACTTAAAACAACAAAGATAGTATATGTCTATATAGCTATTAAGGCTAAGAGTCTTCTATTAAAAAATGTGCCCAGGAATTTTAGAAGAAAAGACTAATAAGCTTTATTAGTTCATTAATTAGTATTTGTAATAAATCTTGGATTGCTGATGTAGTTCCTGAGCACTGGATGGAAAGTTGACAGTATTTTGCTTTCAAAGTAAATGGGGTAGTTTAGGTAAATATAAGCCTGTCCACCTGACATCAATCTTGGGAAAAATAATGGAACATAAGGTAGGGAAACTGATTAATAAAGAATAGAGGGTAGCATATTTAATGTCATCTAACATGGTTTATAGACAAAATAATTTGACAAATTAATGAGTTATTCATTTTTTATGAGAGGTACAAGGTTAGTCCTATGTGTCTGGGTTTCAGTAGAGCATTTGATTTGGTTCTACATACCATTGGGATTAAGAAATTACACAACAAAAAATCATGAACCCATGCATTAAATGAATTAAAAATTAGCAAATAGACAAATCTCAAATGTAATTTTAAACTGGGAACCATCAAGAGTATGTCTATTTTATTTGATGTTTTTCGACAGTTGAACTCCAGATTCCATGATAGCTAATATTTTCTGACAACAACCAAGGAAAAAAATTAAATTAAAACTGATCCAGTTTGTACATGAAAAATGCTGAGGAACTAATAAATAATAAAGGAAAAGATCACCCAAGCAAATCCATTCTGAACTGCTTGGTAAACTTGGCAAGGATATTTTTTTCTGGCAATGAACAAGGCAGGCTCTACTGAAGGCATATGAGAATATTCCTGAAAGCAATTGCTCTGCATGAGACCAGGTTTGTAGTCAGATGACTTTGGAACATCCGTAGAGCAATGGCTAAAAGTGTGTTTACTTCTTGTGTGAAATGGAAGCTGCTGGAGGTGGACTGTATTTAAGGTATAAAAAAGCTGAAATTCCAGTTCACAAAACAGTTAAATTTAAATTCTTAATTTAAATCCTTGTTCTTCTGCTGCACATGTAGCCAAGACCTCCCAATATAATTCTTGGGGGAGGAGGAAAGAGAGAAAAATGTTGCATCTACCATTAAACAGTCAATTTATCTCAGTTCTTGGCTTACTATCATCCAGACTGGGCACAAGTTAGAACATGCAGAGGCTTCCCTCTGGATTTTTTACATATAATGTTCTCAATAGGGAAAATCATCAATGGTCAGGGAGGGGAAGGATGTGGGGAGAAGGAAAGACAGAAGGGAATGGGAGGCTGATGTGCAGCAACCCAGCCTTTTCAGCACAGCCAGTGATATAGTGGTTAACATCTTCATCTGTAGAGAAGTGAATCTGTCCCAAATTTATTTCAAGTTTGCCTAACTGGATTATTTATTTATTCATTGCATAATTTCTTAGAAATATTTAAACCTTGATTTTCCATACCTCTAGTGAATCAGTATCCATACTGTTCTGTTGCTAT
>NW_010325139.1:17253-54437 GCF_000700745.2 Antrostomus carolinensis | reverse complement strand
TTGCATGAGGAAGACCTTACCCAGAGAAAGGGAATATGTAATAGTGTACTGTGAAATTGATTAACAAAAGGTAAGTTCATCATCCGGAGTTTTGCAGTTCTCTAGTATGTGTAAAATTGGAGGTTCAGCATGTCAGAATGCTCCTGCTGTCATCAAGCTAACTTGATTCTTCAGTGTGAGTGTGGGTGTATATACATTTCTTTAATCCTCACAAAATACATATTTCTTTAACAGAATTATATCACCGTGCACAAGAAATGCAGGTAGTTTGTAGATCATTAACAGAACAGTCCTCAGAACCACCTCAGTGTATAGCACTATGCATCCTTTTATTACTACAATTATTAGTGATGCACTAGATCATACTGAATTATAGAGAAATCAGTCAACTATTTTCAAGAGTATGTTTCTCCAACAACAACAACAACAAAAATGGCCTATCTTCATGTTTCTCATTTACTTCCCCTTCTTTGTGCTAAATAACTCTTTACATGTCTTCTGATGTTGGGCGCAGATAGCCACTACCTTACAAACACACTGAGAAGGACATGCTGGCTCTGTACGTCCATTTTTCTACTATTGAAAATAAGACATTCCAATATGTGCTTATAATATTATCAAGTTTCAAACTATAATACCTTAGTTTTCTTTGTTTTGTCCCTACAACTGCTATTGAAAACCTGTTCTTGAACATTATATGTTAATTTTCTCCAACTCTTCTTTATCTGTCAGGCTAAATATATTCACAGTTAGTTTATATCCACCTGTTCTGCTGACACCATCTCTTGAGCTAAATAATATTTATAGTCTGAAATTTTATCTTGTGATATATTTATGGATAACAACATGTCCTTCCTTTGCTTTCAGTTCACTACAGTCAGCAGGCTAAACAAATCTAGTTCTATTCATCTCGCCCTTTAAAACAAAACCTCCACTTCTTTTAATATGTTTCTAGGACTTCTATGCCCCTGTGTCATTCTAAATGCACCTTTCTTTGAGGCAAGTGACCAGAACTGAACACTGCTTTCCAAAGGAGGTACCATAAGTGCACAGCATCACAGCATTAGGTCTCTCTGGTCTCTGTTTCCATTACATATCCCAGAACCGATTTAACTTTTTTAACAAATATATCAGACCAGCAGCTCATATTTATACTGTTCAGCTAGTATATCAAGATTTTTCTCATCTGTTTCTACTTCTAACTTATGACCTCCCCAGGTTATTCCCTAAAATCCGGAGTTCGCACTTTGTTCTATTAAATTTAATTTAATTTCTATTTTTCCTGTTCTCAAGACATTGAACTTTTTCATTACTTAATATCCCAGTCCTCCACTGTACTGGAAATGCCTCCCAACTTTGAGCTGCCAATGAATTTTGTTAGCAAACTGTGACTTTATGTGACAGCTTTTCTTCCACAATAATTAAAGCATTCTTTCTTTACAGATAGTGTTGTTGTGTGCTGAACTACAGTATACAAGCCTTTCTGTAAGAAAAAGCACACCAATCAAAAAATATTCAGGTTCTTAATGACTCATATCTGGGAGAAATTCCAAAATTTGGTGCATGAACACCACCTTGCACCAGCATATTACTGTGTAAGTGCAAGTGTAAAACACACAGTATTGTCTTGTTTCATTTCAGTTTCAGCACAAAAAAATGTATTTACAATGTTATAAAAGTTGAACCTTTTAATGTCTTGATCCCACCCGTGCATTGAAGCAAAAAATAGCCTTTTCAATATCTTTCATCACTAAAGAATCCTGACTGCTTCAGGGAATTAACCCACCCAATGTATTCAGAAACTGTACTTGCAAATTCTTTGTTTATATTTTGGACAATGTAGTATAGAAAAGATGGGGGGACAAGGGGAAGACATTTCCACCTGAGTGTCATATCTAAGTTGCTGTTTTCTTTTCTTACTATGAGTTCAAGTATCTCTCTCTTGAGGGTTAATACTCATTATGAAATTTGTTGTGAATTTCCAAATGCATGTGACATTTGGTTTAAGTTTGTTCTTTCTGCTGATAAAGAAAGCACTTACCCTTGAAGTTAAGGATGAATAGGATTTGAAGTCCTTGTGCTATAGAACAAAACCTAAATAAAGGGATAGTTGTGGTGCGGCTTGACAGTATGATACTGGGATCTAATTCTTATTCATCATAAGACAAAACATCTTTTAGTTATTCTTGTCTTTGACTCTACCTCTTGGACTTCCTTATAAAAGATGAAACATTTCCTCCTCTTTATACCCAGTTATACAATAGGTGTCCTAGTTTAAAAGAGAACAGACAATGAACCAAGAGATCTGGGAGGCTGACAGCATGAAAGTCCACCACCCTGAAGGCAAAACACACTGCTTTTTTATTAAAGTATGTCATGGACATGCTAAAAGGTATTTACAGCCCTTGGACACAGTGTTTTAAAAACACCTGCTGTGTCAAAATGTTTCTGAAGAGAGATGGACTACACTACCATGTGGAAAATCGATCTCCTGTTGTTCTTCCCTTTGTCTATCCCTGTCAACCATACGTTTCAGAGAGCAATTATGCTTATGATAGTAGAATACATTTAGCATTGAGGTCTTTGTTGGCACATGTTGTGACTGGCAGTCACTGACGTGGGACTTCATATGCACAAACTTAAATATCTGAGTCATGCAGTACAATTTTTGACTGCTGTTGCTACACTTCTAGATTATTTATTTTCTGGAAAGGATCTATTCAAAGACTTAACCCCTATAAACTATGAGGACACTGTACCACAGACTAAATATGTCCCAGGCTTAAAGTATCACACTTGTGGTATATCACAGGAAGCATTCAAACTAGCAACTTTGCCTTTAAATGAGCTATTGCCTAGGAATCCCATGAGATTGAAGTATTCCATTTCCCCTAAAAGTACGGAGGGCTAGTTTTTGAAAGATTAACAATATATTTTAATGTTGGTGCATGGGATTTTTTCTTTCTTTTTTTACTTACTATGTGTTCTAACATTTTTTATGCTTTTGAATTGTTGTTAGAGTATTCACAGCATGGAACAGCTGTCTATAACTAGGGGCAAGCTGACAAATAGTATATTGGGTCAAAGGGAGTACAAATACCCTTCACTGTTAAAAATTCCTTTTTTTGATGTTGATGGCAGGGCTTTCTTGGCTGACTGATGAACTATGAAGAGGACACTGCAAAGCTGATATACAGTTGCCAAGTTATCCATACATGTTCAGCAGTTATACAAACAGCAACAAAAAACTTTTCCACAAAGATACACAACATCAGATGTGTGAAGAAGGGGATACTGGTACTATTTGATATAAAGCTTTTGTGAATATTGGTTTATTGATGACTAAGAGGATCACTATGGGGAACAAAGAACAAGCCCTCCTAGAATACAGCTACTCAGGCATTTTGAAATACTGCATCAAAAAGCTGTTTTATTCCTTTCTTTCATGAGAACCTCTCCAACAGCACCTTTTGCCATCCAGCTTGGACATCTACATGTTATTTTCCCATTTCCAAGGATCACAAGTGCTTTTTACTGATGTAAATGTGAATAGAATATTTTGGTGTGCCTTGACATACTGTACTAATCCACAAATAAATAATCAGTCGCAACCAATTTTCTCCTGCGTCATATCAACATTTGATATGGCATAAATATAGCAATATGTCTGAAGAAACTTCATGCTTAAAGAGAATTCTTGTTTCAAATAAAAATCATAATCTCATTTATATTTTAGTGGGAAAGGCTATAAGCACAGGTAAAATAAACTATTAAAATGCATAGATGAACAAACACACAGACAGAACAGAAATAGAAATAGAACTATAGATTTTTTTCCACTTCCAAAATTTTAATCCATAACATATTTAGCAGTTTATCTATTACACTGTTTCTTTAATAAACTTGCCATTAGATAGCTTGGATTTTATATGGCTGCTTAAACTGAGGTGCCTAGTGCCATCCTAGGGTATCCCACTTCACTTCTACCTGCCCCTCCAGCAGCGCATGAACCTCCTGTACATCCTGTGCCACATCTTACTGACCTGCACTGTGACACAATGACCCTCAGTATTCATGTTAGGCAACAAAACCCCATTCTGCACCTCTGTCCCACAGTTGGACATCTAAATTTAGGAACCCACAATCTCAACATGAATCCTACCTGTAGGAGTTCAATTTAGTTGCACACATGTACCATTATGTGCCATTTGAGATGTCTTAAGATATCAGAGACACAGCACTGGCTGACATAGCATGAGACTTGAGGGAGATCTGTGCCCTCCTGGAGCAGCCCCTAAATGCCCTTCAGGACACTTAGGCATCTCAAATAGCACTCAACACCTATTTGTTGACAAGTGAATTGAGCCCATTAGTGTCTCCAGGTTTTTCCATTTTATCCAAGTGGCTTTCAGCATTTTTTTTCTTTGCAGATATTTATAAACAACAGCAAATGAGTAAAGCTTGCAATAATACAGAAAGGGGATCATAGTAGTTCAGCAACAGGCTGGCCCTTTCTCACTTATGTTATTTACAGAGGATTTAGCTGGTTTTGTCGTTTTCTGCTGTGCTACAGACCATACAAAGCCTTTAAAGTTCAAATGCAGAAATTTGGCCACAGCTACAAATAACAAATTGTCTAGTCTTAGCAGTGAAATGTTAATTGGTGTCTGAGAGATTCAGTTCACAGTGAAAGAGCCCACAATGCTTAATCCTTGCCAAATTAGGAATTTCTAGCAGATACGACTATCAAAAGATTGAGTATATGGGGCTGTTTCATACATAATCATGTAATCAAAGAGCCACCAGCAGCCTTGCCTGAAGAGAGGGATCTATGTAACCAGGGCTGCCATACCTAATTGTTGTTGCGTTGGGCTTTTTTTTCTCTAAGGCAGGGACCTAACAGCTGTATTTGGTAAAAACATAATCCTTCTTCTTCAGCTTCAGTTCTCCCTATCATTTATTCATTTCTCTAATGCCCAAACTAGAAGTGTTTACCATTACACACTACCATGAGCAGCAGCCTGGCAAGAATAGCCCTCTTGCAATTTATATTTGATCCTCTGTAGTGATTCAATACAAAAAGCAAACCACTGAGATTAAAATGTCAAACTGACCTGAGGAATCCACTCCTTCCTGTGAGCTGAAGTTATCTAGATAAAAAAAAAAAAAAAAAAAAAAAAGGAGTAGCTAGACCAAAGTTTCTCAGCTTTTGTAAGGAGAAGAAGGAAGCAGGATGCAAGGAAGGGAAAGCACATGCTGCCTGTGCCTTTTGTGAACTCTGCCTTAAACTGGATTAAAGTTCTGCAGAAAGTGCTTGACTTGGAGAGGAGTAAGTTTTAACAATTTCTAATAAATTAGAAGATGGAAATGAGAAGTAAAAACACTGTAGCACTCTTGCTGTTGTTCATCTGAGGCCTTACACAAACTGCCCACCTCAAACAGCTAAAGTCATACAAAATTTAAAAGAAGTTTCCTGTGCCCAGCAGAGTTCCCAGAGGCATGTAACAGTCTTGGACATAGTTTTTGTGTGCATACACATCTGCACAATAGTTGCCAGACTATGGGATCAGATTTTGCATAAGACCAAACTCACAACACATGTGACATAAAGTCTCCCTGCCAGCCTGCAGTAAGGGCAGACACATCTCCATCTCAATACCTGGAGACGGTGGTGTTTGCGATCTGGTGCTGCAGACCCAGATCAGCAGCCCTGGACATGCAGTCCCTTTATTCCCAGGGGCTGGACGCCTGGGAATATTAACATGTTACAAAACTGAGCAATTATGTGGGTTTAATGTATGCTTCTGTGCTCCTGCAGAGGTAATGGCAGTTTATCACTCCCCACTGACTCCATGTTGTCTCTGCAGAATAATTACTCCCTGGTACCAAGTGCAAGACTAACCTAGAGACAACCATCAGAAAACACTAAGCATCAGGTTTCACCCAACATCCTGTATTCATTGGATTCATAAAGCTGAACCTCCTCTGAACAGGGTTGCATTACAGAAAGCAAGACTGTCTCCAGCTATGCAGAAGCTTGAACACTTACAAAGTAAGCAGATTGTATGGCTGCTTCCACATAAACACCCTGACCACCCCTCTGCATAATGACCATGCTGGAAACCATTTGCCATCACCAAAGCTTGATACATTGCTGCCGACTCTGATGTTACAAGCAAATAATTTTATTATGTTATGGATGCCTTTAGTTTCACTAGCATGTGGGCAAGATTTGGGGTTGGCCATATGAAAAGCAATTTAAATCTGAGGAATAAGCAGATGTTTCAGATAATTGGCAATTAAATAATTCATAATGTTGACATGTTGCCATCAGGTTTCCAAATTAAGAGGAGTTATTTTTACTACTCAAGTAATACTAGCCACTCTGGCCACTTCTGTTTTGGAACATTTGATACAAAAAGATATGCCCTTCTGCACTTCACACACACAAAAAAAAAAAAGAAACTCTTCATGTCCCAGATGACCATGATTACAAGACATAAATATGCTTCCCCTTGCTACCTCTATACCGCTCACCACACTGCTTTTCATGTGGCATCTGCTCCAGTGGATGCAGTGTGCTACTAAAGGACAAGCAAGCTAGTGAACTATTATCCAGTACCTGTTTACTATCAGTGAAAATGCAAGGTATCCCAAACTTACATTTTACGGTCTATATTGTGTGAATAAATCAGAAAACAGTGAAACTCGAAGATACTTAAACTGCCTACATAGCTGCTCATTAAGATTCTTTTCCACCTCAATGGCAGAGCTGTGACACTTGCACTAGAGCTCCATCAGGTCTTCCGAACTGATATCATTTCAATCAGAACGTGAATTTCATGACTGCAGAAGGTCATCAAGTCAAATACTGTGTCTGATTTTAAAAGGGTTGGATAATTTTATGACCATTAATAACATTTGCAGTTTTGAATGCTAAGACAAAGTAATCAAATGTCATGCTTCGGAGTGTAGGCTGATTGCCATATAGGTCAGGAAGAATATTTTCACCAATGTACATCATTGCATAAAATAAACTCACAAATAAAGTTCAACAAGTGAAAACCTTAATATCAGAAAATGTTAGCATCTCCATTTAAGTATATTTGGTTAGTATATAAAAAAGGAGGTATGTAGCACAAAGCAGCCTCAGAAAAACATTCAAGCGAATCTACTTCACTGTGTTTTCAGGTGTTTTGCAAGTTTCAAAGATTAAATTTCTAGCCCCCTTCTGAAATGGTTCTTAGCACAGAATTGCAGAAAATTAAGGTTGAGTGGGATCTGAGGAGGTCATCCAGTTCATCTCTGATACACAAAGCTGGATCAATTAAGTCTATATCAGGCAGATATTTATCTAATCTATTTCTAGACTTTCAGCAATGGACCTTGCACAGGCAATTTTTTTCCAGAATTCAAATTTATAAGTTATTCTTCACATTTAACTTGAATCATCCTTATTTTCTTTGAAGCAAACTTAACTCAATTAGAGGCAGAGATTATTACAATAGAGGAAATATTTTAGGAAGAAAAAAAAATTGTAAATTACATCATATATATGATACAATGTAAGTACAGAATGCTATATAAACTAAATATTGTGTCTGTTTTTTGTACTGACTGCAAAGTTTTTACCCTTTCTGGTCCTGGACAGGTCACCAGGGACCTTATCATACCTGAGGTATTGCACACTACCTGAAACTAGTAGTTTGTGGCTAAAGAAGTTCATTCACAGAAGCTCTATTTGATAAGGGACCTCTCCAGATATTATCATATTAAGAAAAAATTATTTTATTTAGACAATCTCCACACACTTTCTATTTCTCAACTTTGTAACAATCATCTCCCCAAATCTACAAACTTTATCCTTAAAATCTACAAATCTGCCCAAACAAGGCATGTTTTAATGAGGCATCAGATAGGAATCATATAAATATCTATTTTTAATTAATAATAATATTATATAAAAGATGCAGCATTAAACTAACTGTTATTGAGAAATGATTTCCACACCAAGGAAGACTGAGGGTGTTTGCAGAGCAGCATGAGGGAGACATGTTTTATGCATGATGATAAAATCTTGTCACTGTTTAATCTGAAGGTGAGTAGAAAGGGGCACCAGAGAAGATAGTTTAGATCTGGACAGAAAAGTTATACCTACGTTTTAAGAGCCCCATATCTGACAGTGACTTAGAGTCTGATAGGTTGTCCATCCAAAAACATGGTTCATTGGTCACTTTAACAAAGGCAATGAAAATTAATTAATATTATTATTAAAATTTCAAAATGACAGGAAGTTATTTTCATTATTTCTAATTGTTTCTAATTATTTCCCTTAAGTTTCTTAGAAAAAAAAATGAATATTTGAGAATTGAAAACTTGTTTATTAATTACTTTGGTCTACATGTGTTGTAGGGATTTTAAATTAGATGTGTCATGTTTTATTGTTATAAATAGGAAAGTTCTTCTTTTAAAACATTAATTTTATTTAGATTTTCTTGTAGAGGTAGATGAACCAAATAAAATACAAAGCAAAATTGTTGGACAGATTTTTTTATTATTATTTACAGCATATTTCCTGAATTGTATATTTGGTCTCTTTGCAGTGTCAAAAATAGGAAAATAAGTTTGGGAAGGTTTTTTAAAAAAGTTTTAAATCTTATACCAGTATTAGGACCAGTGCTGTTTAATATTTTTGTCGATGACATGGACAGTGAGATTGGGTGCACCCTCAGCAAGTTTGCCAATGACACAAAGTTGTGTGGTTTAGTCAACACACTGGAGGGATGGGATGCCATCCAGCGGGACCTTGAAAAGCTTGAGAGGTGGGTCCGTGCTAGCCTCATGAAGTTCAACAAGGCCAAATACAGGGTCCTGCAGCTGGGACAGGGCAACTCCAAGCATAAATACAGGATTTAGGGATACTGGTGGAAGAGAAGCTCAATATAAGTCAGCAATGCATACTCATAGCCCAGAAGGCCAACTGTATCCTGGGCTGCATCAAGAGAAGCGTGGCCAAGAGATCAAGGGAGGTGATTCTCCCCTTCTACTCAGCTCTCATGAGACCTCACCTGGAGTACTGCATCCAGTTCTGGTGTTCCCAACATGGACATGGACCTACTGGACTGAGTCCAGAGGTGGGCCACCAGGATGATCAGAGGGTTGGAGCACCTCTCCTATGAGGAGAGGCTGAGAGGGTTGGGGCTTTTCTGCCTGAAGAAGACAAGGCCCCGGGGAGACCTTCTAGCAGCCTTCCAGTACCGTCAGGAAGGCTGGGGGGGGATATTTTACAAGGACAGGTAGTGATAGAATGAGGGGTAATGGCTTTAAACTGGAAGAGGGAGATTTAATTTAGACATTAGGAAGAAATTCTTTCCTGTGAGGGTGGTCAGACACTGGAACAGGTTGCCCAGAGAAGCTGTGGATGTTCCCTCCCTGGAAGTGTTTAAGGCCAGGCTGGATGAGGCTTTTAGCAACCTGGTCTAGTGGAAGGAGTCCCTGCTCATGGCAGGGGGGTTGGAAGTAGATGATCTTTAAGATGATCTTCCAACCCATACTATTCTATGATTCTGTGTTTTTCAAGTTGAGAATAAAGAATGCTTTTTTATGTTTTCTTCTAAATTTAAGATGTTGCATTTACATGAAAGGGTTGAAACCTGACCAGAAAGTATCTCATTCCTTATCATTCGGTTGCCTTTGTTTTATCCCCTCAGAGGTTAAGTCAAGAGTATTTCATTTAAAAGTATCTGTGAAATTCAGGATATATATAATGGAACATATTGACTGTGAGATGTTCCTGGCTACCAAGCTGAGGACATTCAAAAATACTTTTTGTGTGTGAGTGTTGTCAGTTAACAGTGGTACTAGAAAAGCAGACAGACAAATTGGAGCAACCAGTTGATTCCTTGTGAAGATCGATAAATATGACAGAATAATAGATGACGTGGTTAGTATAAAATGTAAAAGGAGTGATGACATCAGGAAAGGTGTACAAGCTGTGAATACACAGCAAAAAGATTACTTTTGAGGCACAGAACAAAAAAAAAAAAAAAAAAACAAAAAACAAAACAACAAAAAAAGCAAGGCAGGAGAAAGGGCAATGACTACATAAGTCTCTTTCTTGGAAAAGAAGCAAGGGTGAGTACTCCGGAGAGTGGAATAACAGTCTCTGAGAACTGAGGCACTGAATATTAGTAAGCCCGAGAAAGACTAGGGAGGGAGGTGGCTTAAAATGTGAGAAAGCTATTGAACATAAACACAGAGACGTATTGATAGCAGAAGGGTTGATGGATCATTTTATAGATAATTGTTTCTGTCAGATGAGCTGAGATAAAGAAGAAGAATCAGTCTACAAAAGCTGAAGATATTACTAAAAATTTTATATTAGGTTAGAAATTCAGGGATCACCTGATATGTCTACCCTGCATATTTTGCTGGTGATATAAGGAAAAAAGGTATCACAATCAAGAGAGATTAGATATATTTCCAAAATATAAATATTGGTGTGGTTTTTGCTTGATTGGATGTGACCAAAGAACACCATGGTGTTTGCAGCTGAAGCACTGAAATGATTTTGTGGCTGGACTCCAGATGTCATTTGTTATTCACTGTAGTTGCCTGGACACAGAGAGGGGTTTAGATGAGCAAACAGATGAAAGGAGTAAAACTAGGACCTCAAAGACATTAGTTTGACAGCATGTCATCCAGCTGATTCTGTGAGACTGCAGGGAGACAATGGGTGGGATTCATCCCACATAGCTGAGTGCTATAGATGTTAGGCATTTCCAGAGGATGAATCAGCTGAGCTTCTCAGGTCCCGCTGTGAGGATGAGGTCAGTATCTCTCTGGAAGTGCGTATCTCCCCGCATTGACTAGAGAGGAAGCTTCAGGAAGCTGGCTCACCCTTTTGCGTCTAACCTTTAGATTCCCACGTCAGATGAACTCCATGTAGTGCTTTTGCTTAAGTATACAACTTGGTAATGACACTCAAATCAAGCCAGGATTATTCAGTTTTTACAGTGGTTGAAAGACTGTGATTTATCTGCTGGCAGAACTCACAGCATATAACAAGCCAAATGCTCACTGGTAGGGACAGTAAGAGTGGAGGAGGTGGTTAAAAACACATGCAAAAAGTAATAGTCTCCCTGAGGTTGGAAGAAGAATATTAGATTCAGGATAAAAAAAGTACCTGATAAAAAGTTAAAATATTCTTTCAATGAAAATACCATGCAGATTGTAGAAAAATTAAGTTACATAGTGATTATACGTAGCATGAAAGGAAAAACTGTCCAATTTTATCTGACATTAGAGGCAGTTTAAGTATAATTTATAGCCAAATAGGGAGTCAAATGATTTTTGGCAAGGGACCTTTACTGAGGTTAGAAAAAGTAGATCATGGCAACCTTTTAGAGATAAGAGATACCTCCTGAACAAGGCAGAAACACTGATCATGAGGCATTTTAATTACTCTGATATTGATTGGGATAACAGGAATGCAATTATAAAGTAAAACACATTATTAAAAGTTACATATTCTTATTGCAGCCTTGGGTTTTTTTACAGTAATTTCATGAACAGGTTTTATAGTCCAAGGCTATTCCATGTGTAATCCTAACGAACAAGCTAAATATAAGAAATCATATTTAACATACACAGTATCCTGGATCTACTTATGAGCTTATCATTGAGTTTGAAATACTCATGAGAGAATGCTGTGTACTAAAAGTGTTTTGACTTCGAGAAAGATGACGATGAAAGCAAGTTGAATGCTCTGAGGAATGCTGATTGGAATTCTATAATGTATGAGAAATCTCCTGAAGAAGAAGAGGAGATATAATATTTAAGAAACAACTGATGAGAGGGTAATTGAAATTCATCTCAAGCAAATAGCTGTTCTGCTGAATACAGAGTAGAATGTCAAGCAAATTAAATGAAAATACAACAGAATAATAAGTCTAACTCAAAACTGAAAATTGGAGTATGTTTCTTCTCAAACCTTCCAGTTCAATTACATCCCTAAAAGTGACTGCATTTTTCTATCATCTATAGAGAAAGCCTAAGATAAACAGAACTAAGATAGAGACGACATTGCCAACAACGAAAAGCAGATTAAATCAATCACACCTCTTGTACATCATTTAATTGGGAAAATGTCATCAGTGAATTGTCTAATATTCCAATCCTGTTTATGTTACTATTAAAATTCTTGCTCTTCAATAAAAGCAAAGTGAACAAACAATTCAGCCATTAAATCCTACAAGTTTTACAATTTATGGTTGATTCTCTGTTCTTCTCAAACCATGCAAGCAATCTGGGCACAGCAGTTCACAACAGGTGACCTCCCTATCATCTAGATCAGACAAAAAAACTTTGGCTGAATATAACAAAACTTTCTGTGTATGAGCATAACGGGGAGAACAGCACTGCACAAATATTCTGTGCAGAGATCTTCTCTTCCAGGTTTGGAAAACAAAGAAGTGTTCATCTAATGTATATTCTGATACTTTGAGGACATGGCCAAATCTGGTTCAACATCTACCTTGGTGACTTTGACTTAGTTCATCTGACAGGTCCTAGGTCAGAGAGGTCATATTCAATCATGATATCCAGAAAGGATTCATTGTGCTTTTGTTTGAACAAAATTACTGACTTCCTGCAGACCAGATTTAGTAGGAAGTCAGAAGAAATTAAGAGTCTTTTCAACTTAAAGACCTATGTTGGTGCCAGAGAGAACTCTCCAACATGTTAATGCTTTCTTCATTTTGCACAAGAAGGAGTTTCTGGAAGGAGTTTCAAAGGATTAATGCTATTCCCAGGACTGTGAACAAGCACTCGTATTATACAGAAATGTTTACTTTGACTAAAACAATTGCTGTGCTTTTACCTGCAGTATTAGCAGGACTCCTAGAGTTAAAGATATCATAGAGCCCATAAAATCTGTGCTGTCTCTAAACTCATGAAAACTCCAACTCTTACTGTAAACACACTTAATGGTATGGGACCCTTACATCTGAGAAAGCCTGAAGCTGTCTGATTTAACTAATATGGAACATTCTAGAACAAATTTCTAAGACATAGAATAACTGAGGGCAGTTTTCTTCTCTACAGCTATTATAACCACTGAATTTTCTATTATATAAACCCTTGCTCTGTAATTAAAACATAATCTCAGTCAGTTGTTGTACATACATCTTGGTCAACATCTCAGTTGGGTGTGGATCACTATGACAATAAAATCTCTCTCCCAGTAAAAAAAAAGAGGAATCTATAAAATTTTCTCAGCTGCTTCTACTAGATCTGTAATACTATCAGATCAGATGTGACATTTAGGTCTTTCAGAGAGGTAACGCCACCTGGACACACTTTTGTGTCCCTGCTGCCATTACACTTTTCACAGAATCACAGAATGATAGGGGTTGGAAGGGACCTCTGAAGATCATCTAGTCCAACCCCCACTGCTAGAGCAGGATCACCTAGAGCAGATCACACAGGAACACGTCCAGGCAGGTCTTGAATGTCTCCAGAGACAGAGACTCCACAACCAGTCTGGGCAGCCTGTTCCAGTGCTCTGTCACCCTCACTGTAAGAAGTATTTCCTTATGTTTAGGTTGAACCTCCTGTTTTCCAGTTTGTGATAACTGCCCCTTCTCCTGTCACTGGACACCATTGAGAAGAGTCTGTCTCCATCCTCCTATCACTTGCCCTTTAGATATTTATAAGCACTGATGAGATCCACCCCTCGGCCTCCTCTTCTCCAAGCTAAACAGACCCAGCTCTCTCAGCCTTTCCTCATATAGTAGATGTGTCATCTTAGTGGCCCTGTGCTGGACTCTCTCCAGTAGTTCCCTGTCCTTCTTGAACTGGAGAGCCCAGAACGGACACAGTACTCCAGGTGAGGCCTCACTAGGGCAGATTAGAACAGGAGGATTACTTCCCTCACCCATTAGCCACACTTCTTAATGCATTCCAGAATGCCATTGGCCTTCTTGGCCACAAGGGCACATTGATGATTCATGGTCAGCCTGTTGTCCACCAGGACTCCCAGGTCCTTTTCCCCAGAGCTACTCTTCAGCAGGTCATCCTCCAACTTGTACTGATACATGGGGTTGTTCTGCCCAACTCTCTAGCCTGTCCAGGTCATGCAGGATGGCAGCACAGCCTTCTGGTGTGTCACTCCTCCCAGTTTTGTACCATCATCAAACTTGCTGAGGGTACACTCTGTCCTTTACTCCAGGTTATCGATGAATATATTGAATAGAGCTGGACCCAGCACCAATCTCTGGGAGACACCACTAGCCACAGGCCTCTAACTAGAGTCTGCCCCAGTGTCCAGAACTCTCTGAGCAATGTCCTTCATCCAGTTCCCCCAATACATCTCACTGCCCAATCATCCAATCCACACTTTTTAAGCTTGACTGTGAGGATGCCATGGGAGACACTGTTGAAAGCTTTGCTGAAGTTGAGGTAGTCTGTTGGTGCTTTAAGAGCCGAAGCTGCAGGTGGCCTCAGCCTTGAGCAATTAATTCCTGATCTTGAGTGAAAAATAAAACAAAGTGGAAAAAAAAAAAAGAAAGAATGTGTCTGAGACAAGATAAGGATGTCTTGTGAGCTGTAATTAGTAACCAGTCAGAAGTAAAAGAATGGTTCATGAAGAGGTGGAATTACCCAATCATGTCAATTGCTTAGGTGCATGTGTGATAAGGGGTAACGAATCAAAGTCGTGTGCTTGGGGTGTGCTGGAGGAAAAAAGGATATATAAGCAGGGCAAAGCTTCAATAAAATGCTGATGCCTGATGCCTGAAGACATCTTGGTGTTGGTCATTTCTTTATCCGCTGCAGTAGACCACACCCACTGCCCTCCCCTCATCTATCCATCTAGTTATGCCATCATAAAAGGCTATCAGACTGGTCAAGCATGAATTCCCCTTACCAAATCTATGTTGTCTGCTCCTGATAACTCTCTTTTCCTCAACATGCTTTTAGATAGTGTCAAGAACAAGCTGTTCCATCACCTTTCCAGGGATGGAAGTGAGGCTGACCGGCCTATAGTTACCTGGGTCCTCCTTACCCTTTTTGAATATTGGAGTGACATTGGCTTTCCTCCAGCCCTCAGGCACCTGCTCTGTTCTCCAGGACTTCTCAAGGATAATGGAGAGTGGCTTAGCAATGACTTCTGCCAGCTTCCTCAGCACTCACAGGTGCATTGCATCAGGGCTCATGGATTTGTGGATGTCCAATTTACTTAGCTTATCTCTAACCTAATCCTCTTTAACTGAGGCAAAGTCTTCCTTTCTCCTAACTTCCTTTGTGGTCTTGAAGGTCTGGGACTCCTGAGGGCTGGCTTTAGCAGTAAAGACCAAGGCAAACAAGGCATTCAGTAACTCCACCTTTTCTGTATCCTCTGTCACAAGGGCACCCATTTCATTCAGCAGTGGCTCCACATTTCTTCTAGTCTTCATTTTGCCTCCAATGTACTTGAAGAAGCCTTTCTTGTTGTCCTTGACCTCCCTTGCCAGGTTTCATTCTAAGGAGGCCTTAGCTTTCCTAGTTGCCTCCCTACATCCTCTGACAACAGCCTTATATTCTTTCCCAATGGCCAACCCCTCCTTCCATGATCTCTAAACTCTCCTCTTCCACTTGAGTTTGCCCAGCAGTTCCCCGATTCCTGCATCCTCTGACAACATTCTTGTGGTCCTCCCAAGTGGTCAGCACCTTCTTCCATGTTTTATAAACTTCCTTCTTCCACTTGATTTTATTCAGTACCTCGCTTCTCAACCATGCAGATCTCCTAGATCTTTTACTTGATTTCTTACTCTTCGAGATGCTCCAATCTTGAGCTTGGAGGAAATGGTGCTTGAATATCAACAAGTTCTCTTGGGTTCTCCTACCATCTACTGCCATATCCCATGGAATGTCTCCAAGACATTGAAGATGCCAAAGTTAGCCCTTCTGAAGTCCAGGGTTGCTATTCTGCTTGTTGCTCTGTGCCTACTGCACGTGATACTGAACTCCAACATCTTATGGTCACTACTGCCAAGGCTGCCCCTTGTGTTCACGTCCTTGACCAGTCCCTCCTTGTTTATCAGTACAAGGTCCAGCAGTACTCCTCTCCTTGTTGGCTCCTCTACCCTCCAGTTCTTCAGTTTAAAGCCCATTTAACTAGGTTGACCAGCCTACTGCCAAAGATCGCCTTGCCCCTTCTAGACAGATGGAACCCATCCTTCCCTTACAGTTTATGATCAGAAAAGAACATCCCATTGTCATAAAAAACAAAACCTTCACGATAACACGAGTCACATAGCCAGAGGTTGACAAGTTCTACATCACTTCTTCTGGCTGCCTCCCGTGCCTCCAACTGGTAAAACAGAGGAAAAGATCACTTGAGCCCCAAAGTTTTTAATTTGTTGCCCAAGAGCTCTGCAGTCTTTCTTGATTCTTCCCAGGCTACCAGTTGTAGTGTCATTTGTACCCATGTGAAAGAGTATCAAGGGATAGTAAGCTGTGCTCTTAACAAGTTGAAGTATCCACTCAGCAACATCCTGAACTTTAGCTCTTAGAAGGCAGCACAACACTTCCTGTGACTCTCTGTCAGGCTGGCAGGTGGGCACCTCAGTACCTTTTAACAGAGAGTTATATTTTGAAATAATTCGCTTGTGGCTGGCTATATGGCATTAGTTGGTCCTGTTTGACAAGTCATCTGGCTTCTCCTTTTGCAAGTCAGATGCAAAAAGTTAACTCATAAAGTTATCTTCATTATTTTGATAGCCTGCTTTACAGATGATCCTGTTCAGAATAATCTTCCCACAATTTGGAAACATGGGGGTTTTGCTGTTAAGTTATATAATTAGTATTTCTCTGCTTTCTCCATCATCTTTATCATTCTACTATCATAATTACCCTTTTCACAACTACATCTCTTTCATGGCTCTGAGGCATCTTTATAGTAATAAATCTACTAAGTTACAATTTCCAGGTGGTGAATTTTCCCCTGATAGTATTTATGTGCATGACCTTGCATGATATACAATTAAATTTCAGCTCACTTTATAATTTTACCTCAAAAGACTAGTTCTTCCTGTGTTAACAAACCAGTCTTTTGAAATACAATGGTTCCCAGCTTTGCATCTTCATATTTCTTTCCACTTTTTTTTTTTTTTTTTTAAATTAACATTTACATCAGTTCTCAAATCCTTTTCAGGATCTCTATTGACAATTCACCTTCAGGCCAGGAGTTTCACTTCCTAGCATAATCACATGTTGTTTAACTTCTGGCCAATTTGTTAATTTTCACATAATTATAGCCATCTTCTCCATATGAATTAATAGTTTCCCACGTGGAATATCTGTTTATTTTAGAAAATCAGAGATTCTTTTTGGATGTTTTTGTTTTGTTTTGTTTTTTTTCCCTACTGGGAACATATACTACCTTAACAAAAAGTGGTTTAAGTTTGCATGGCATTCTCACTTGCTCTTTTTTTTTTTTTTTTTTTTTTATCCTTCACACCTTTTTTTTGGCATATTGTGTAGAACAGTCCCACTCCTTATTGAATAGACTCATTAGCTGAACCTTTATCGTCTAATTTTATGTGATAGTTTTCACAGTTAATCTGTTACTAAGATAATCCAATTTATTGTATTAATTTATTTAAACTAAATGTTGCCATTTCTATTTCCATACCTCATTCTCACAGGCCATCCTGGGTTGTTCCTCATGTTTTATCATCTGTGTTAATACTCAGGCAAATAAGGTCACAGGTAGTTTGATTATGTGGTAGCTATGTGTGTCCACCCAATATAAATATTACACTTCTTACCCTGCCCTCTTTTTTTTTTTTTTAAACTAGTCAATGTTTGTTTCAATTTCCATCACAAGTGCTAAATAAACTTGAATTTTGGCAAATCTTACATTTCAGAATTTCTAATCTGTAGCTTTCTTTATTGATTATTTTATTTTTCTATTCTTTCTTAACTCTTAGCTAATCACCAAAGTCTTGCCTGAAGTGTTTGTTTACCTATTTAAGTCTGGAAATCATGTCCAAAATCTATATTAAAATAATAGCTGAAGAGTCATTAAAATTTCAAAGCATTTTTTGATCATTGGCATTTTAAAACAAGTCAAGCTTTTTCTAAGGTCAGGTGTGCTTCATTATATCTGACTTCACTACACATTTTCCTCAATCTGCTAAAGTTGGTTCTTTGGAACAAAAACAGTAAAGTTTTGCTTTCTGTCCATTTGATGTGAACTGAGTCTGATCTAGATCCAAATTTATTTTCTATAGCTAACTGTCTCCAAACATGTTAATATTTTAAACTACAATTTATATCATTATATGAATTTTAGCTTATTCATCTACTTGTCCATTGTGATCATTGCTATTCATATTTTATTTCTAACACTACCTCAGTAGAACTTGCTTTGAAATTAATCCATTTTGATACCTTAGCAGTTTAAGTTTTTTCAGCTCTTTCCACTTTCTTGTCTTTGCACGCCCTCAATACACAATATTATTATATGTCTTCCCTCACCTCTGTTTTTTCTCCCTAAAGCACATACCTTCAGTTTACTCAGGATAACTATTGCACTGTATATCTAACAACTGTTATTGTTTATTATCTAACGCAGTACACCAGTAATTCTGTCTGCTCTGTTTTGATGCCTTAGCTCTTTGCGTTATAGTTCAAACATTTAGATTGTTTCTTGTTTCCACCTTCACTTTCATACCTTTGGAGAATTTTTTTTTTTTTTTTTTTGGCAGTAAATACCTTGAAGCTGCTAATGGAGAGGTAACATTTGAGGAAATCTTGAAACCCTCCAGGCACCAGAACTGTTCCCAAGTTCTAATTGGAAAAAGATTAATGTGGGGCTGTGCCACCCTCCTGCAATACCACATCCTCTTGGAACACTTTGCTCCTGTGAATAATTTTCTTCAGGAAAAAAAAAAAAAATCACATTAAACAGTGGGTGTCCAAACTAATGGCAATATTTCAGTTCAAATTTTGTGTCAGGTTTTGCATCATGTTCCATCACACAGCACACGTAGTAAGACTCATCATATTCCATCAACTAATTTTTCTAAATGTCAGGCATTTAATAAAGGGAAAGGGCAAAAAGTTGTAAAGGGTTTGCATTGCCTTTTTAATCAGCATTTGAAAAAGTTTCCAAGAACCCAGTGACTCGTTAATTTAAGAGCTGGTTTCTGGAAGCTATAACATATGCTGCCTGAAATCAAAATTTTCTTTTAACAATCAAGGGACCTCATCTCCTAGATTTCAAATATTGAAATGTATACTTAAATGTGCTGCAAATCTGGTTTGCCTAGCAAATATATTCAGGCAGCAAAGTCATTTCTCAGTATTGACTAGAAGAAGCTATCACAAAAACATACTCCGCGAGGTGTCAGTGCCTTTCATAAAATCATTTCTCCACCTGCTCTACAGAACAGGTAAAGTTCAATAGCAGATATTACCGGCTATTAAAAAGTACTTCGTTACTAATAAAGAGATGAACTGGAGTGGCATTTCAGCATCACCAGGCAAGTACAGTTACTGCTTGTCAACAGTTACATTGTAGACATAAGAAGTTTAAGCAAACTAACAGATGAAAACTTCCACTGTCATTCTCTGAAATTAAAAATAACTTCACTTATCACCCCTGTTTACTGTAATCCATAATTCTTTGTGAGTTCTCTCCCAGCATCTAGCATACAGAATAGAACTCTCCAATGCCTGTACACAGTGAGTAACATTTTTTCATCTGAGTAGTACAATTATCCTCTGTGAGGGTACTCACTTCAGTAAGAGCTATTCAATGGAACTATGAGTGGCAGAATCAGACCCTTAGCTTATGTGGAATTCAGCATCCCTTTACTGTTTACTTTGATTAACTACATCACTACACATTTTCAAGAGGAAATGCAATTTTTCACCAGCAGTAACTCAGCAACTTTCAGTAAAGGGGTAAAAGCTTTGAGCAGACAATTCTAGGTGCTGGAGATAGTGCAAGTGATAAAATGATGTATAAAATGACATGATAACAAACACTGACCATATCTCTGATTTTTCTTTAGTAGCAGAAAATATCATCATTCACACAGCTGTGAGCCATTCAAGAAGGTATTATCCCATGAATTCTGACATCAAAAAACTTATCACTTCCAGCCTTACAGTAAAGCAGTTTAGTAGGTAATAAAAATGAGCAGGAAATTTCCAGAGTGGTCTGAGTTGACAGCAGAGACCAAATTTCAACAAAGTCGTACAGTTATATATAATTTATATCTCCCTACACCATCTAATCCTCCTGAGAAGATTAACTCTGGCAGAAGGCATGCCATGGAAAGACCAAATATCTTGCCTCAGGGTCTCCAGTAGACACAGACAGTTTTTATTTCTTCCAGAGGTTCCTCAGGAATCTTAGTGACAAAGGCCAAAAAAAGATTTTTTTTTTTTTGTCATTTTGCAGATCTCCTGGAAGCCCATCTCTGTTTCTAATTAAGATGAAGCTTTTGGTTTTGTTCTCTCCTTATTTTCCAATAAACTTTAGGTAGAGTACCTGATTGTCATTTCAGGACAGGCTAATGGCTAATATAGAGAAATAGCTCAACAGTAGTGAGTACTATAGTGAAAAGCATAGATCATGTACTATGACCAGGGTTCAATTCTCCCTGCTCACACTACTGTTATTTTAACATTGCAAGAAGTCAATTAATTAAAAGCTAGCTATGAGCAGAAAAATCAATACTCAATACTCAAATAAACAATATTCTTGAGTGCTGTGTAAATAGCATCCTTGTGCAAACTGTTGTGCCAGAGGTATCTTTTGTGAGCTCAGGCCCAAATTCTCCATCTTTTAAAATGCTCTCTTTTCATTTCACATCGACAAGGGAAATAAATCATGGAAGATATGGTTTGCTTTGGAAGCAGAGCGAAAATAAACTGAAAATGCAAGGGCAGGTTTAGAGCTCCAGACTGTATACACCTAAATGTAGGCATTGACACATATGCTAGGTTTCTAAGCTCCTTTTTTAATCAGAATTGCTCCAGGTATCTATTAGGTAACTTTAGCATAAATATCTAGTGATATTTGAAGCACTTGTGTCAATCAAGTCTGACCTCCAGCTCCTTTCCCCTTTCCTGTAAGGTGCTATGTTGTATGTGGATATTCTGGATAATTTATGGCATCTGAAAATGCCACAAGACACCTGTGTTCAAGAAATTGAGATGAATCTTAGCTGACAGGGTCAGAGGCATCTGATCATTTTAAAAGAAAAACTTACACATGGTCAGCCAAAGCTCCAGGTTCCACTCACCTTATTGACTGAATCTCCCTTATATGTAATGAAGCTTTAGTCACCCAGGGTAGGCAACACCTGCATAAATACACATCTGCATTTGAGATGCTCTACGGTATCTGAGACATCTAAATTGGGATTTCCAGAAGTGACACAAGACCCGTAACAATTCCATGCATCTGGACTGGCAGATGGAGGACAAAGCACAGCAAGAGGTGCTTATGTTTAGGAGCTTGCCTCAAGCTTCTTCAGCATATAGGTATCTGCATATAGGTGCCTTAATGTAAGGGTTAAGTCCTAACCCAGGTAAATATAGCTTCCTATGTGGCACTTCAGCCACATAACTAAGATAAGTTACTGAAGTAACTTAAATCTGTTTTTTCAAGGGTCCATCTCCTTTTCAGTCACTATGGAAGGGTGGGGCGGTGGGCCTTGAAAATCTGTTTTTCCATTTAAAAATAGTTTCAACATTAAGTTAATCATCCCTTTATATCTCTCACTGTACAATGTATATGTTTTCATAGTCCTTTGTGCCACCACAGTCTTATTTATCTTTCAAATTCTGAGTTCTTTCAATAAATCAATATATCATTTGGCTCTCAAATTGAACTGAACAAACAATGGAAAAATATTTGGAATAATATATTGTTTGGCCATGGAAACAAACTGTTGAAAAAACTCTGTTTGCAAATATTAGATGACTGATTCACTTTGTCATCCCTTCTTTTTTTGTCCATTTAAATCTGTCTTTCTCTCACACACAAGTACAAACACATAACAGCACAGCACTAAAAAAATCATCTCTAAAACACAGCCACACAGACAATGGAAATACAGCTTTCCATATGGCCTTCATACCGCTATACAGTTCTCAGCTACCACTGCTTTTAAAGAGATCTGTTTGATTTGGCTTACAGTTGCTGGAATACAATCTCTTTCACTGGTACATAGCTAGCCCTCTTCACTCATCGATGTTACCCCTCACTCCATGATTGTTTAATGTCATGATTCCCTATGAGGAAAGTGTACATAGAATATTCAGACCTCAGTTCAGGGTGGAGTTTCTTCATGACACAGGCTATATTTACTGACTTGCACTAAAAGATGGAAACAATCTTTATGGCAGAATGTCTTTTCAAACAAATAAGAAAGGAAGGTAAAACACAGAAAATTTACTGTGCTAGGGTTTTGTTTTTTTTCTGATACATATGCATTCTTTGACTCTCCTTACTATTGATTATTTTTTTGTATTTTGAAACTGTTTACATCAGGGAGTGCTAGCAGATATTTCTGACTTTTCATTACTCTGAAAACAAAATTCAGTCTTATTCGCCACCTGTCCATCAACTCTTTAATGGGCACATTATAGTCCCATCCTTTGAATGAGTCTAGAAAGTACTACTTTTATACTAATCACCTCAAGTGTTTCATCTGCCCTCATTTTTTACTGCCTTTCCTTAGAAATACTTGGTTTCTGGTTTCCTCACTGTATTTTTTTTTTATTTTAAAAACATCAGTCCTGCTGGGATCTGGGAGGTGGTGGGTTTGTCACAGAGAGGTGGTGGGTTGGATTGGGAAGTGAAGTATTTTAACTGTAACATTACACCTACTTTTTTGTAAATGACACTGTCAACCTGTTTCACTGTGAGCAATTTAGGACTTGAGTCACACTCACCCACAGAGATATCCTTGTTGTTGCTGAATTTGGCATTTTAAATGTTCCAGCAAGTTCATCTTTTTCAAGAGAAAGCCACTTGGAGACAGATTTTCTGCTTCAGCTGTTACCCAAAGTAAAAGCTGATCAGGACCAATCTGTATGATTTTTCTGTGCAGGAATTTTCAGCATGGGAATAGTCACACACATAAGTTTGACTCACGGGAACAAGAGTTTACCAGGCTGGGCCCAAAGTACATCACTGACTGGCAGTTGCTACCTGCCAGCTGACCCAGTGGTGTACTTACAACAACACACAAAAAACTGTGGAAAACATTTGTACTGCTTAGTCAGCACGCCTAGAATCACCATTCCTGGAGAAGACTGCATTTTAAATGTCACCCTCCCTACATATAATGTTTGCCCTTAAAATGGAGAAACTCTGGGTTTTTTTATTTTTTTAAGTAGCTTTAGGTAATACTTCTGGTCTGCATGAATAGGCAGGAAAGCTGTAATTTTGTTAAAAACATTATGTAATAACATATCCTTGAGAAATTTGATAAGGCCTGCCTATGCTACCATAAACATACTAAGCAAAGCCTTTGAATTAACTTCATTTGAAAGAGCTTGCTAAGAGCTAAGACACATAACGGGATGGAATTGAATTACAGTAGCCTAATAAATTATCAGCTATTAGCTGAATTTCCTTAATTGCCTGTGGGCATGCTTTTAGTCCCTTCCAATTGTGAGGTAATAAACGTCAGTGAAAAAGATTTCAGAAGAACATTTGAAGCCTAAATAACAGTAAGGAGTCTGAATACTTTGTTGGACCAGTGCCCGTGTCCTTGAATGATATTAGATAGATCAACAAGTGATTTTTCAACTCATTTTATAATGCCATTTGTGATGTGACTTGAACCACAGGCAACGAGGCAAAGTTATAAAAGCTGAGGGATATGAGGGGGGAGGAAGAGATACTGATGAGTCCCAAATTAGGCAGCCCTGAAAATTCTTTTCAAAACAGGTTTGAAATTGCCAAAACATATTAAAATAAGAGAAAGAGCGAAAAAGAGGGAAAAAAAATAAGAAAAAAGGAAAAAAAAAAGCTTGCCAAGATGGAAGGCAGAGGGTTTTCAAAACTACAAAATCTAGAAATCTAGAGTAAATGCCTTTATTGAAGAACTTCAATGGTGATTAAGTCCCACTTTGTGTTTACTTGCTGGTATTTTTCAATTGGCTAGCAATGATTCTGTTTATTTAAATAAGTTAATCTTTTTAAAAAATCTATACGTATATTTGTATTGGTCCAGCCCATTTCAAAGTTACAAAGTTAACATAAATTAAAATTCTATTCTGAACATTTAATTAGCAATTAAGTCTCCAGAGTATTTGTGAATAGATAAAATTCTGATTGAATTCATTCATATGGATCTATAAAGACAACTTGATTATCATTTGGATTTTCATTTGCAACTTTTAAACACTGAACATTCCTAATCACTCATGTCCTGTCATGTCATGCCTAAAAATACAACACAGTAACAAAACAACATCTTTGATCTTTTAAAATAGTGTTACAACAAGGTGTGACTTTGCAGTAATTTTTTGATATGAAGAAATGGATTTTGATTCAACCTTATTTTCAACGGGCCTATTTAGCATATCTTAAGAAATAATTACTTTGTAGGAATCAAAGTGGGATCTGATTAAGTGTTATTGTTTCTGAAGCTGGGCAAATACTGTAAAATTAAAAATTAATTTCTTCTGGTCTTACTCACTTATCTGTATTCTTTCAGAGTTTCCTGTTCAGACTTCTGCTTTCTGTAATAAACTGTACTGGAAAATTATTAGTTCACATGCCTGGATATTCATGGAAATGTGAATAATAAACATGGAAATGCAAATATTCACATAAGAATGTGGTATTTATATGAGAGGGGGAATACCATTTGACACAGATAAAAGAGCTGGTTCGTAGAAACTATTTAATGAACCATAAAAGAATTTCAATCATATTCTTTGCAGCCAGAATGGATCACACACATTTTACTGAGTCCCAATCACAACATCACTGCATATGCTGCATCAAATATACCTTTTTAAGGAACAAATACTCTGGCATAGCAGGACAAGGTCTTGAGCTCCTCATCCAGAGCTTTGCTAAATGAAAATTTGGCTAGTTAGTTAATAAACAACACTCCATCTCTGCCCCTTCATACACTAATTTTTTCAATTCCTCTTTCATATCCATTTCATTTTTCACTATCTGAAGTCCTTGGTAATAAAAATAAGTAGATTTCTAAATAACCATCGCTTAGCACATCCATGAATAAACATACACTTATACATACACAAATTATACATACATTAGTACATAGGTACATAGCAACTATACATCTCCATCTCTGCCCCTTCATACACTAATTTTTTCAATTCCTCTTTCATATCCATTTCATTTTTCACTATCTGAAGTCCTTGGTAATAAAAATAAGTAGATTTCTAAATAACCATCGCTTAGCACATCCATGAATAAACATACACTTATACATACACAAATTATACATACATTAGTACATAGGTACATAGCAACTATACATAGATATCAATCCTAGAATAGCATATTTTTGATACTCAGTAGACCCAGAAGTAAAATACAAATAAAGTATTATAAATATTCTGTTAAAATTTGGGCCTCTTACAAGTGAGAACAGTATTGAAAGGTCTCAGTCAAAATATCATACAGGTTTGAATTTACTACAAGAAAAAGAGAGCTTTCTATTAGCAAACTTCGTATTTGTTTCATCTCCCAAACACTCTACAAAACTATAGTCTCCTTCCATCTGTTACCCTAGTGCGACAAATCATTAGGGTGCTATTAAAAATACCTCTGCTGCATTCCCTTCTTCTGTTCCTCAGCCCATTTCTCTTGCAAAATAAAGTCATTTTAAAATTGAAATTAATTCTATATTTAATGTCTTGTAATTTAAGATTTCAAAATGAAGAAGTGTTGAGACTTAAAATTTAGTGCTTATATGTAATTTAATTGCTAAGGAATAATGTCCTACAAAAGTATGAAAGAATTACCTTTCATGCATACAAGTGCCTGTAATCACTATTTGCAATACATTGAAGGCAAGAATCCCAGAAGCAGCTGTTCAGTACTAAGATTCTCCTCACTTGAGTTCCCTTTGAACAAAATTTTCATTGGAAGGTAAGTAAGTTTCGTACTGCTGTTTTTCATATGGATGTTGATGTTAGATATGGGCAAGCAAATGAAAGCCCAACAAAGGGGGACAAGGTAGGAAGGCGTAGCAGGAGGGAGGAAAGGAAGGGGGAGCTGGGGAAGGTAGGAGGGAGAGGAGAAGGAAGAGAGGGTGGGAGGAACAACTAAGAGATGGATAAAATCAAACAATATAAAAGGAAGGTTGTATATTCTTGGACCAACAGTACGAATTTCTAGAGTGTCATGAAACCAAATACTTAGAAATTACCTAAAAGAAAGTGTGGGATATAATATTCAATCACACAATGTCCAGTATGTTTCCAATTTGATGCAGGTATGAAAAGGCAACTGTGATGCAAACATGTATCAGCTAAAACACCTTCACTGTTGATGAGGAAATAACCATGTTTTTGAATGGAGTCACTGCCATTGAACCTCATTTACCCATGTTCAATGCTGGTAAATTTAAGTGGTGCAGAGAACTACTAGGATGCTGAGCAGAACCCAGACACCACCTCAAGAGGGAAGAAGAAAAGAGCTTTGCTCATTTAGCATAGTAAAAGAAGACTGAGAGGGGATATGACCATAAACATATCACAAAGGGACAGATGCCAATGAGTGAAAGAACTGTGGAAGCTCAAAAATTATGTTAGCACAAAAATAAACAAGTGTAAACTGAGTATGATATATACAAGCTGTAAATTAAAAGGTTTTGTGATGTGGAGTTTGGAGTAGCAAGACAGTGGATACATGACACTAAGGGGTCTGGTGTGAATGCTAGGTTCCTAACTGAGTTTTATTTTCAGGAATTTGCCCACAGCTACTCAAAGTTTTACTCCTGGGACAGGCAGTCACCACATTGCAGTTAAAGGAAGCTGTAATGGTGAGTTAGAGAGAACAAGGCAGCATGTCAATTAAGCGTAATAATGTAGCAATTAGCTTCTGATTTCAACTTTCTAAATATGCACCACAGAATAACTAAAAGGATGAAAGAAATTTAATCTCTTCATCCTCGTGAAGAAATTAAATATATTTGACTTACTCAGAATATCTATTTGTCTTCTTTGTTCAGCATCTCCTTCTATTGATCACTATCAGTGTTGACAAATAACTTGAAGCTGTGATCCTGAATTGGTATTTAATTAAAATTAAGATCTATTCTAATTGTATGGTAAACACATCAGAGTTCTGTATGTAAATAATGTCAACAGATGAAGGATAAAAGAAGAATTTTAAATAAGTGTTAGAAGGTTTGCAAAGGGGCTAGGAAGCAAATCATGCAGAGAAAGGAAATAATTAAATTCTGTCTCAAATTTATTTTTACAATGGATTCCACTCTTATTACACCAAATTTTAAAGACTATTTTCTTATTTGCCTTGCCAGAATGAATAAATAACATGAATGATATGGGGTTTAGGGGGGTTTTAAATCACAAACATAATGGGTTTTTTGTCAAAGTTTGAAACCTATTTGTAATAGGAGTAGAGTATGTGTCTTAATAACATTGAAACTTACAGAATTAAATTACTGAATTACCTTATAGAGAACAGCATTTTTCAGAACTTTTCATCTCACTCCTGGTCAGCGACATTCTGTCACTGTGCCCTTTCTCCAAACTCATGTATATCATTAATGGAGAGCACTGAACTGTTCTGCTGAGTACCCAGAGGACTCAATCAGTTTTACTTTATCAGGTCCTCTACAGAAAGACAGGATCAGACTCACATTCACAGACCCTGGTCCTCAGGGGAGTTTGACCACTCTGTTATCTGCTGGAGAGGCAACACAGTTGGGCATAAGCAATCCAGGAGGTTTCTGGAGTGCATTGATGATAACTTCCTCCTCCAAGTGACAGAGGAGTCAATGAGAAGAGGTGTTCTGCTGGACCTCATACACACAAACAACTAGGAGTTCTTTGCAAATGTGAAGGTCAAAAGGAGCTTTGGCTGCAGTGACAACGAGATTGTGGACTTCAGGATCCTGAGAGCAGGTAGGAGGGTGAAAAGCAAAAGTTAAAGGGACAAAGTTAAGAAAGCTGAAGTCCAAGTAGAACTGAATCTGTTCAGCGATGCCAAAGGCAACATAGGTGACCAAAGGAAGACTAGGGAAAGTGTGAGCCCTTTGTTCAACAAGTTAGGGGCCCTAGTTACACAGGACATAGAAAAGCCCAGGGTACTGAATGTCACCTTTGCCTCAGTCTTTACTAGCCCGACCAGCCATCAGAAATCCCAGAGACCAGGGGGGAAGTTTTGAACAAAGAAGAGATACCCTTGGTGGCAGAGGAACACAACAGCGAATACTTAAGCAAACTTAACATATACAAGTCCGTGGGCCCTGATGGGGTGCACCCAGAAGTGCTGAGGGAACTGTCTGATGCCATTGCAAGACCACTCTCAATAATATTGGATTGATCATGGAGACTAGGAGAAGTACCGAAAGACTGGAGGAAAGCAAACGTCACCTCCCTCTTCAAAAAGGGCAAGAAGAAGGCCTCAGGGAACTACAGGCCAGTCAGCCTCACCTGAATCCCTGAGAAGGTGGTGGAGCAGCTAATCTTGGAAACCATTTCTAGGCACATTAAAGACAAGAAAATCATCAGGAGTAGTCAGCACAGATTCACCAAGGGGAAGTCATAGTTGTCCATCCTGATAAGCTTCTACAATTAAATGACTAGCCTGGTAGATGAGGGGAGAGAAGTGAATATTGTCTACCTAGGCTTCACCAGTCCAGTGTCTTCACTGTCTGCCAGGCATTTGACACTGTCTCCCATATTCACAGAAGTGAAGTATGGGCTGGATAAGCAGACAGTGAGGTGGGTTGAAAACTGACTGAACGGCCAGGCCCAAAGGGCACAAAGTGGCACAAAGTCTAGTTGGAGGTCACGTACTGCAGAGGTGTACCCCAGAAGTGTATCCCCAAGGTCAGTACTGGTTCTGATCCTGTTTAACATCTTCATTAAGGATCTGGATGATGGGGCAGAGTGCACCTCAGCAAGGTTATGAACTGGGAGGAGCGGCTGATACACCAGAGATTTGTGCTACTATCCAGAGGGACCTTAACAGGCTGGAAAAACGGGCTTACAGAAACCTTATGCAATTCAACAAGGAGAGGTGCCAAGTCCTGCACCTGAGGAGAATAACCCCAGGCACCAATACATGCTGGGGCCCACCCAGCTGGAAAGCATCATGGCAGAAAAGAAGCTGGGGTGTCCTGACAGACACCAGGTTGAACATGAGTCAGTAATGTGCCTTTGCCACAAAAAAGGCAAATGGTATCCTGGGCTGCATTAAGATAAATTATTGCCATCAGGTTGAGGGAGGTGATCCTTCCCCTCTACTCAGCATCGGTGATGTCACACCTGAAGTATTGTTTCCAGTTCTGAGCTCCTCAGTACAAGAGACACATGGACATACTGTGAGTCTAACAAAGGGCCACAAAGATAATGAAGGAACCGGAGCATCTCTCATTTGAGGAAGGGCTGAGACAGCTGAGACTGATTAGCCTGGAGAAGAGAAAACTCAGGGTGGTTCTTATCTATGTGTACAAGTACCTTATGGGAGGGAACAAAGAAGACAGAGACAAACTTTTCTCAGTGGCGCCCAGTGATAGGACCAGCAGCAAAGTACACAAAGTGAAACACAGGAGATTCTTCCTGAACATCAGGAAACACTTTTTCACTGAGATTGTGACTGAGCACTGGCACAGGTTTCCTGTGGAAGTTGTGGAGTCTCTGTCCTTGGAGGTATTCAAAAGCTGTCTGGACATTGTCCTGGGCAACTGGCTCTAGGTGGTCCTGCTTGAGCAGGGGTGTTGGACCAAATGACCTACTGACCTATTTTTTCCCTGCTGATACAAGTAATAGCTGTAAAGTCTTTAGAGATTTTGGTTTTGGCAGTACCTCTTTGAACAAATAATTTATGAACAGTTCCCATAAACAAGTGAAGAAAAACGTGTTCAGGAGTAGAGTGTATTGCACACAATTACCACAGATATACTCATGGTGTCATCATTGGGAAGAAGGTCAAGGAGTAAAAAAATCGGTTTGAAGAATGTGAGCTCTATAATTATACAGTCTGCATGTCAAAAAGAAAATTTTCTTCCCCTCAGCTGGGGTTCTAGTATTCAAATTGTATTCAGTAGGAAGCCTTCACTGTTTTTACTGTGTTTACTTGCACTGAAAAAGCATTTGAGAAAAATGTATGTTCATTAAATTCTAGTTCTTAAATTTTTTTTGTTTTCCTAAGTGGTTTTAAGTGATTTTTAAATTTTTATTTTAAGACTTTATACTTACTACTTCCTGATGTAAATTTTAATTTAAAATTACAACTCTTTGAATTGCAATCATCCTTAAAAATAATTTTATTTTATTTTTCTTTCTTATCATAATTGTGCTTAACCACATTATAATTTCATTAACTGGTCTGTCATGTTTATCTTTACAAGAACAAAACCATGGAAGGTAATCACGTCTATAGTAGAATGCAATGCCATCATGTTAGTAACCTGTGAATTATTTCTCCTGCTGCGGGATATTCAAAGAGATCTGACTTCAGCCCAATAACCTCAGTTAATATCTGTGGGAGTTTCTTTTCCACTGTGCCTGGAAGTGGAGAAATGAGATTATATGGGCTAAAGAGTAAGGTGTGATAGCTCCAATGACTTCAGTGGTAGTTTAAACAAGAGGAAGGTAACAGTTTAAATTCCAGGATGAAAATGTTTTAGTACCAAAAGCCTTGGTAAGGAAGCACAAACATGGTTAAATTACCATGGAATACCACAGTGAGCTAAACCATAGGAAGTCCTGCAGAGAAAAGCTGGATATGAGCCAGCAATGTGCGCTCACATCCCAGAAGGCCAACTGTATTCTGGGCTGCAACAAAAGTAGCACAGCCAGGAGGCTGAGGGAAGTGACTGTACCTCTCTAGTCCACTTTAGTGAGACCCCACCTGGAGTACTGTGTCCAGCTCTGGAGTCATCAGCACATGAATACATGTACATTCACCCCTGTCCTTACATGGTCAAACTGTGCCTCATCAGCAATCTGCTTGATGATTCGGTAATCAATAATACAACAATACCTGAAGAAGGTGTTTTTTATCTAAATGTCAAACTAGATTTGTCTTCATCTGTACAGTAAAAGCTTGGCTGGGTTCCTACTTTCATATGCATTTCTTTACCTTCCTTCCTATTGATAAATATACAGCACAGCCAATTTGTCTCATATACTTTTTTACCTTCCTTTCTGTACCCAAAATATATTTTGTCTCACCTATGGAAGAATGTAATTATATTTCACTCACTTATACAAAAGTCCTTAGTAATTCACTGTTGCCTGAGGCTCTCTGAGTTATGCCTCTTTCACTTTCATGACAAAAGCATAATAGCAGTGCTTCAAGGGTAATATTTTCAGTGGCAAGATGTACCTGGAAAACAATATGGTGATAAAAAAAATATAAGGATCCTCTTGTACTTTGGCTTTCTTTCCTGAAATTTTGATCATTCCTATAATATTCCACACTGACAGTGTTGTTTCTCCAGGTTAAATTTTGTTTAGTTGTGAAACATAGCCTGGTACAGGTGAATTTTGACTTTTATATCTGAAGGAATAGAAACACAATAGCTAATACTGTCTTATTTTCAATTCAGTAAGAAGAAAGTTTATCTGGGGATTTGTGCTCCTTCTCTTGCTCCTTAAATCTCTAGATGAAGGCTGCAGGAAAAGATTTCTGGCAATCTACTGGTATAACTGTTTTTCATCAGAAAATGCCGGTTGGAAAAAGGTAAAATGTTTTGTGAAGACACTGAAATTTTGATTACTATTCCTTATAAATTGACAGATGGAAAGCCTTCAGATAAAAGCAAAATGGAGATTCCTTACCATTTCAAACATGATACTTATTTCTCTTTCAGAAGTGGTTCTCATGCAGTGTTAATTTTAGATGCTATGCAAAGCTTCAAAACTAAACTGGACTGTAGCAAAATGCATTTGAAGCTGTATTGTATGTTACTTTAAAAAGTTTAAATGCTAACATATTCTAAAAAATGTTAATTTCATTTTATCTGCTGTTCTTGCATGTGTTTAGCTGGGCAGAAGCACTCAGGTTTCTACCCGCTTGTGCTTTATAAGTAAAAATGGGTAATCTGTTTCTTCTGATTTTTTGGCCATATTGTAGCTTGTTTTCTTTCTCTGATGTTATAAACTATTTTTTAAGAGTGATAAGTATCATGAGATGTTAAGCATTATTTGGAAAGACTAAAGACAGTCCCTGATTCAAGGAATTTTCAGTCTAAATAAAATATTGTAACAGCTATGTTAATAATAATTTTCTTTGTCTACTGTCTCAATTATCTATTCTGTAGTCTAGCAAGTCTAGCATGTTGTGTTTGCTACAAGAGCTGTGGAAATTCACTCTAAAGCTTCATTATAATTGTAATTTTGTTCCTTCTTTGCTTTCTTAATATGTTGTAATATTTCTTAATAATTCTTAATTCCTTAATTCTGTGTAATAAGAAATAGTACAATAACATAACATAGCTGCTGATTGTTCTTCAGCTGTAGAGACAGAATAAAATGTACTGGATAATGCGCAAAAGGGGAAAAAAATGAAGCTGATAGAGTTAGATTGGTAAGCAGTGGTTAATTCCAGTAGTGATACATTTTGATTTCTGAACCAAACAGATCTATTGAAGAAATTCAATATGTTTTGAAGGAGGAAAAGGTAAACACAGATACAAGCCTAGACACTAGGAGCTATTACTTATATTTGAAGAGCTACATGGAGCCGTCATCCAAATCAATGAAAGTTCTACAAAAAACACACCAGCAGTCTTAGGTTCTATTCTCTCAACCAAATCCATGAGGATACTAGAAACCATCAATACAGACCCAAACATTACATGACAGCCATAATATATACCCTTATATTAAAAAGGGCTTTAAAAAACTCAGGAAATACAAATGAGTATTCAGAGGGAATGTTTGTGAAGTAACTGTGGAGAGTATATTTTTGTTTTGCACTGGAAATCTGATTCTAAGAGCTTAATTCAGATTGAAGGAACAAAAACAAACATGGTGATGCAAGGACCAGTTGAGAGGTGTCATTTCCATTACTGCATATTCACAACAAATCCTTCACAAGTCATTGAATTTACTCAAAAAATAACAGAAAAAAGATTGCACGGGGATGGTGGGAGGGGGAGTACCTTCCCAAGAAAGTTACTAATTACAAATTGTTTGTCCAGCTCCAGGAATCCCAACAGCAATAAGCTTGGCTTTCAGCATCAGAGGATCATCTCCCAGCATTTGAAGGAAAAGTATAAGAAGAAGTACTCTTTCCATCACCATGTGCTATCCAAATGTGAGCAGTACAAGCTCTTATGTAGTAGCTAAATATTTCCCATTGGTGTAAATAAATTAATAGCAGCTCTGGAAGATATGTGTCTCATTTGAAATTACTGTTGTGGATACAAAAGGCCAGAGATCTAAAAGATTTTTTTCTTAAATGAAAGTACATAAGGAAAAATAAAATAAATAGCAAATTCAGTCCGTTTATGGAGCATCTAGTCCCAGACTTTCACTACTAGTTGCTGCTCCTCTTCTCTCTTTTCTTCTTTCCCTTCATACCTGCTACTAACCAGATATGAATTCCTCTGTCATCCTTATGGAATGGTACCTATTTTCTAACTTTATTGTCATCCCTGGATCCCCTGGGGCAATGGACGTTTCCTGCCCCCTGCCCCATGCCGCCAGTGGCCTAAAGAAGGCTGCAATCTTTACACAAGTCCTAACACCAGTAGGCAGTTAATGGATGAAGGATATACCATCTCAGGGCACTCAAGCTCATTGTGGAGCAGCAGGAGGACAGCTCAACAGCAGGAAAAGAACATCTACTTGTACTTATTTAAGCTCTGCAATAAGAATGAGGAATAACTCTGAGACCAGTAGGCAATTGCACCTTCTGCTGCCCTGTAAATTATATTCTTGCCAGGCCATTGTGTAAACTCTTTCAGTTTCCTGAGAGATTTCCTGATGGGTCACAGTACTGGAAGTGACAGCTACAGCTATTGGAAATAATGACCCATAGTTGTAGCAAAAGAGAATTAATGACAGCACTTTTTATTCAGGATAACAGTCTGGTAATCTGTATTATCACTTCAGAGTGAGTTCATACAACAAAACCAAACGAGCAGATAAACAGTTTGGGTTCTGAACAATTTTTTTTTTTTCTCCCCCCACATTCTATCATCATTATTTTCCATTTTTTTCTCTCCTTTTGAGAAAGCAAATTGGTACAGATAAAGCTAAGTGGATCTGAATAAGAATCACCATGTTGTACTACTGTAGGCATAGCTCAGAGAAAACCTCTTTCTGTCGCCAGTGAATAGTTGTGGGATACATTGCTGAATACCTAAGCTTTTTTCCACAGAAGAAGTATATACTAATATGCGTTTTTTTCTGAGTCCTACCTCTGATTTCAGTCTTGATCTAAAAATAAGAAAATATTTCTCCATGACACTTTTTCAATATTGCTTTTGATCTCCTTTGGTATCTCTCCTACAGGATGTGTCAGCTAATGCAGCAATATGTTATCACTGGTGTAACGCTCTGATTCTCACTCACCTGACTAAAATGTGTTTCCTTACACACTTCAAGTGAAGGAAAAGTCTTATTTAAATGCAGACAAGAGAAGCTAGAACATTTTCTCTATCTTGAATTTGCAAAGGTATAGATTAGATCTCCCTCATTGTCTTGTGTCATGCCCACGAAGCTATGGAATATATAGCATGAGGGGGGTTTGGCTTGAGATTAAGTATCTTTAGCTGGATGTCACCTGTCACACATATCTTTAAACTCCCATTATATTGAGCAGAGATCAAGGGCTCCAGTCAGTGTCACAGTTCATACAGGTATCCAATCCCTTTTAAAAAATTTTAGGGTACCTGTGATAGTGGCAAAGACTCTTCAAATATGTCAAGAGAGAAATGTTTTGCTAAACCAGCAGCTGGAGGATGAAACACCCAAAGACTTGTAAAACAGCTCTAACTGGCCATGTTCAAGCAGCTAAATTGCAACCTGGGTTGACAGTCAGCTGAACCATTTTCTAGGCTCCACTAACTTCATGGATTAAATATATATTGACTGTGGCATGAGCTAAGACACAAAGCTCATATTTAGTGATTCAAATCTCCAAGCGAATCCTTTTCAGTTTCTCTAAACTAGTGAAGAGTCCTGTGGAGACAGCTGAACTAGCTCTGTATAGGAAACAGTTTTGGTAGGAAAAGACCAGGCTCAGGTCCTGGGTCTATTCAGCCTTGGGGGGCTGCCCTGCAACATGTCTGTCCCACTTGCCTCAACTAGCTCCATCCATGAATCTCTGCAGAGAGCTGCAAGGAGCATGGCAGCCTCTCTAGGCATAGGAAGCAGTTTGGTAGTGTACCTAGCTTTGTCATTATTGTTGCTATCTGAATTTCAAAAGTTTTTATTTTATGGGTAATTTGCAACATTTAATTTAAATAACATGGAAGCCATAACAACTAACAAATAAAGCAACAGAATATCTGCATAACTTGTTTGTTCCTCATTAAACAGCAGAATCCCTGAGGATTTATTATTACTAAAGATAAAATAACACAAATATACCAACTGCATTTGGGGTTGTAAACTTTTTGGCAAGTTTCGGTCAAATACTAATGTAAATGTTCCAGATTACAAATCAGATAAAAGAAAGTTAATAAAGAAATTTCTCAGAGACCCTTTGTGGAGACCTTCTAATGAAGGAAGTAAATGATTCAAAAGAGATATAAAAATTAATGAAAACTATCTGATGTTATTTAAACTGACAATAACCATCAATAAAAAGGAAAGTTTAACAAATGTGTTTCATCACAAAAAAAATATATTAACCACTTTTCACAGTCTGGAACCTTCATCAATCAATAATAGTTAATATTTATTGTCTCCTGCTGGGGAGACTTTTTTATATTTTTAATGGAATACATTGAATGTAGGTTACCATAGTTACAGTAGAATATCAGAATGAGTTTTGTTTTATCATAATTGCTGCATATTAGTATATAAACAGCTAAACTCCATCTTCCACTGGTAGCACTAATTTGTGCCTAGAGACAATTCTCTCCCCTCAGAAAATTGAACAGCTTAAAATATGCTGCAAGTTTGTGGTCCTCCCCAGGGGGAGTGGAAAGTTTCTGCAAGTCAAGCTGTTTGTTGTTTAGAGCCTGGGACTGCTGGGATCGGTACCATAGAAAGGTGAAACTGCAAAAATCCATCACCAGCAGTAAAGGGAAATTAAAACTGTTCCCTACTCCACCCCAGACATGTTGAATTATAACCATATTACTTCTCATCACTGTTGTTTCTGAGCAGACCTGAACACTAATGAATTCGGCTGGGATTTTTACAGAATCCTAAGAGAGTGTGGAAACTAACAAGGAATGCAACATAGGCTTGATAAAGATCCCAGCTTTCATAGTGATAGTATTTTCTAACATAGGAACCTATTGTTCACAGGTTACAGAGGATAGGAAAGAGCAGCTTTGTCAAGTATCCCTTATTCATCCCCTTAAAGACTAACACTCATCAGATAACTGCTTTATTCTTTAGAGACAGGAGTTGTGAAAGTAATTTTTTACAGCATGAATTATAGGATTTTCAATCTCTCTCAGAAATACTGAGAGGCAGGAGATGATAGCAGAAAATATGTGTGTGGTGTACAAATCAAACACAGAAATTAAAAGGCCTGAGTGTCGTGAATGGGAGTTGAAGGACATAGGGTCACTTAAAGGATCACCATCAAAGATATTGGAAAAAAAAATATTTTAATATGAATTGTAAAAGTGTGACAACAGAATTCAATAGCAAGGTTCACTACACTACTTACTACATGAAGAAGTATACAGAGGAAAATCAAAACAGAATTGGGTTAGAATGATTTACGCACAGATCAGGAGAAATGATTCACATGAGGATCGGGGAAAATTATTCACATGGGGATCAGGGGCAAT
>NW_010325139.1:6744-17226 GCF_000700745.2 Antrostomus carolinensis | reverse complement strand
AAGAAGATAAGGTAGACCCTCCTGTTGAGTCACAAGGTTAAGGGTGGACCCCCTTGCTTTCTAAACTCCTCAGAGAGGAGTCTAGGTACAGCTGAATCTACTCGTAGTCTCAGACTTGATCAACGGTTTATAACTAAGGGATTAGGTGTAGGGGCTTCAGTGCAGTGTTTTAACATGTGATTACACGTCTTGTGTGATTTTGGGGAAGCAACAATTTAAGGTTCATTAACACTATTATAGTAAATCACAAACTTAATTAGTCAATAGTCAACAACTTGTTATAATCCACACAGCAACTTAGTTAAAGACTTCACTGAGTTCCTTAAATTATGTCACATACACACATATGGAGACATAGGTATAAGTACAGATATAAAGGTTTACCTATTATTAAGATGTTTCTTTTACCACAGATTATAATAAATTTTTAGGACACTAACAATGCTAGAAATGAAATCAAACTATGGTGAATTGCTCACCCTTACCCTTCATCACTTTATATGATCGCACAGTCACTCCCCTCATCACTTTGTGGCAGACAGTTATTCCCACTGTCCATTGTCAGACAGTAAAATCTACCCTAAAGGCATCCCGAATCAGGGGGTGAATATGGGTAACAGCCTGTTGAGATCCCAGAGAGCTCTAAAGGGCCTCACTTAGGATCAGTATCTATAGGGTCGCAAGACTATTTACTTTGGTCAGTATTATTTTTATTGTGGACATTTTTCATAGAATCATAGAATGGTTTGGGTTGGAAGGGACCTTAAAGATCATCTAGTTTCAATCCCCCTGCCATCAGCAGGGACACCTTCCACTAGACCAGGTTGCTCAAAGCCTCATCCAGCCTGGCCTTAAACACTTCCAGGGAGGGGGAATCCACAACTTCCTTGGGCAACCTGTTCCAGTGTCTGACCACCCTCACAGTGAATAACTTCTTCCTAATATCTAATCTAAACCTCCCCACTTTCAGCTTAAACCATTTCCCCTTGTTCTGTCATTAACTGCCCTTATGAAAAGTCCTTTCCCATTTTTCTTGTTAGAATCTTGGTAACTTTTCAGAGTGGTCTGCAACCCATGCAGGGGTGGTCTCAGGTACATTTCCCAGGCAACAGGAGCTCCAGGTGCTGTTAGAGAGTGCTTATTTGCCCCAACTCCCTGTACCTGTACTTAGGACAAGAAGGTACTAGGTTGCTTCGACTCACTGCTCCAGCAAACAAGTTCAGAAAGTGTCAGGCTGTCCCTGCCCACTGCACTTGCACTCCTGTGTTGCTCCATGTTGAGAAATCAAACATAACATCATATAATACTTATGCTGAAGTGCTAGAAAAGCCAATATGCCTGAAATGGTGGCTGTTATGATTCCCTGAACAGAAGAAAAGTCTTCCAAGACTAGACAATCACTAACAGCCCAACAAGATTTTTTTCAGTTTCTCTAAAATGCCGTGATCTTCCAAGTAAAATGCAAAGGAAAAGACAGTATGTCATACACAATATGGAAGGACAAGAAACTAATGTCAAGTCAAAGATTGCCTTCTGCAGTGTGACAGCAATTGCACGGATCAGTGGATTCCAGGAGATAGTAGTCTTAAACATGCTACACTTTAATGACTACAGTTTTGTAACTGAAGATGACTCAAGTGGCACATTGCGTAACTGAAGCACTGAAAAAAAAAGGACAGTAACTTAGTAATACCTATTGTTTCCCTCATAGTCACAAAGGGAAACCTTTTAATCAATATTATAAATGACAAATTACTTTATAAAATCAAGGTAAATCTGTCTGGTAGCTTTTCATAGAAATGTAGAGAAAATATTTTCTTTTCATATCATGTTCTTTACTGCTTATGTTTTTGGGGATCATTGTTATCAAGATAATGAATTAATGCTTCACACTTCTTGGTTTTATTCCTGCTCCATATCTTCATAATATTCACCCTTGAGCTTTTATGGACAGGAATGTCTAAGAAAATATCTATCTTCCTTTTGAAAATGAACTTAATACAACAGTATTCTCACCTAATATGCTCCCTCCTCCCAACCCTTCACACCCTAGCAAGTTCAAAGGGTCCCACATACAAAAAACTTTCCTCACACAATTAGAAGCGCTGAATACTTTAACTCAAATGCAGACCTGTCTACAAATCACCTGGGAAGAGAAAAAAGGGTGACATCTATTGGATAAACTGCTACTTTTACCTCATCCAGCTACAGTTTAGGGCCCATTTACTTTATGTTTAGAGTTACAGCTAGAAAAATAAGTGATTTTTGTCATGCACTGGAGAAGAAGCAGGTGCTTGTATCCACCAAGGGTTCCTGTTTGTTGCTTTTACTGCATCTTTTGATGTTCAGTTCATTTTTCTCCCATTATCCATTCTCATGCCTTTCATCTAGCAATATAAGATACTAACTGCAAAAGTGCATCATGAAACCAAAAAAAGATTTATGTGTGGTAGTGCACAAACATACAGAAAAAATCAGTCTTTACTCACAAAACTTTTAGCACAAATAGGCAAGTTCAAGACAAAGGATAGGAAAGAAAAAAGGCAGAACATCTCATCCAAAATAATATTGAACAGAAACAATATGGCTGAGAATAGAGATCAGTTTCCTTCATCCCATATAGCTCTTTATATACAGTTTTACAGTGACTTTTTTTTGATTAGTGTATTTTTTACCAGTTTTCTTGTTTTACTCCATACGAAAAAGCTGTGGTCAAACATTAATTTAATTTAATTTAAATTAATTTAAATTAATTTAATTTAATTTAATTTAATTTAATTTAATTCATGAGCCAGAGTACTTCAATGCAGGAACTGAATTTACAACATATGAGATAAAAAGAATGAGATTTTCAATATCACTCAGTCAGTAATTAGCATCCTGCTTCCTAAAAGCTTGGCCCTTTGGTTTGAGACCCGAATGAAACATGGAGCATCACAGAATATATCTAGAATCTAAAGGTTAATCTTGATCATTTATATGCAGGGAGTTGATGTCTCCCACCAAGTCCAAACAGAATCAAGGCTCTCACCCCCATCTGAGGGCTTCTTGATTCTGTAATTCTATGATTCTATGATTCTCCAAGTTGGTCAGGACTGAGCTCCTATGTCACAGTGGGGTTTGTTGTGGTTTTTTTTTTCCCCACAATTATCTTTGTACATTTGTTCACTCCTATAAATTCTCCTTTCCTTTACAGTACCTGTGTACTTTAATGTAGACTACACCAGCAACTAATTTGCTACTTATTTCCTTTCTTCCTCAGCTCTGCACAACAAAAATAAAGAGATGAAGAAATAGACCCTGTTATGCAAATAATCACAAGTGTGTCAAGAAGGCATTATTAGTGAGAAATTTAGGGGGGGGAGGGAAGGGGGCACGGGGGATGTCCTTTAAGAGGTATTGAACCATTGACCTTAAGAGTTTTCTATTATGCTCCAGAGAGAAGTCACTAAAGTACCTCACCACAGGAAAGAAATGAGAAATTTTGAGGGCTATTGAGCACCGAATTCTCATGGTGGCTCAGCAAAATGTTACTTAGAACAGGTGTTCCTGTAATTGTGATACATTGGGGAAGCTTACAACGTTCAATAGCCCCCCAAGACATACTAATACCTTTCTAATATCTCTAGAAATAGTATGCTGGACTGTAAAAGAGTAAAAAATGAAACCTCTCTCAAGTCTTTTTGAAGATATTTACAATTCAGCACATTTCTTGTATAGCTTATTTCCAGAAACAAGGAAGACTTTTTGGATCAGGCCCTGAAAGATCCCATCAGACGTGGTTTAACCAGGAAGGGTCACTGCCCACACCACCCCCCACCCTCCGGTGGTATGGGGAGGAGAAAATATAAATGAACAGGGCTCGGGGGTTGAGACACAAGCAGTTTACTGGAGTAGTAAGGGAGAAACAACGTCAAACAGCAACAACAACAGTACTAATGAAAGAGTAATGAAACAAAACAAAAACACCTCACCACAGGACTGGCTCTCAAGCTACAGTACCCAGCAGTCCTCTCCTCCTGGAACTTCCCTGTTTAAATATTGAGCATGACGTCACATGGTACGGAATACCGTCAGTCGGTATGGAACACCTGCTCTGGTGGCCCAGACCAGCTGCCCCAACAGCCCCCCTCCCAGTTCCCTGAGAACAATTACCTCTATCCTAACCAAACCCAGGACACCATCTAACTGCAAGAGACTTCTATTATTTCAAAATGTTTGAGGCAACTTTGCTGGAACCTTAAGCTTTCTCTTCCTGAGTGGAAAGGGAGAGCTTTTATTTTCCAGGCAAAACCTCAGCTATTTAAGAGATCAACATGAAGGGCAGGAAATCCCCCATAGGACAGGTGTAATTTTAAGGTTCTAGGCCTATATGTAGAGAGAACAGTTGGGAAGCAATATTTCCCACAGTTTTAAATCCAGATGCTATTATTACAGCGTAAACATAATATGGCCAATTTGCAATCTCAATTAACAGTAAACTATAACTATTTAATAAAAATGGAAAACAGATGGTAAAAATAAAATAAAATGCCCATGGCTATCAAATTTGCTCAAATTAAATGAAAGCAGAGGAAAGAAAATCACATTCAATAAAAAAAGAGTTACCAACCCTGAGGAGATCTGAGAGGACTAGAAGAGAGAAATGACCAGAATGCATTCTCCCAAAGTAACTTAAGCATTTTTATACACTTAGATTCAGTATTTCTGTACTGTAACTTTGACAAATTCTGCAAATAGGAACAAATATACAGAAAATGAAAAAAGTTTAGTGAAAGAATGTGGCAAGTGACAAGGGTAGGTATTATTAAGAGTTCAGTGCCATAGGAGATGCATGAATCATTGAATGGGCTAGGATCTGTTCATATGTTAAGAAGACAATTTGACCAAACAAAGAGGAAAAGGAGATGGTTTGGTTTTTCGCAGTGACAAATATGGAGGCTTTTTTTTTTTTCTTTTTTGTACTTCAAGTGAAGCAGGTACTTGAAGTGCTGACAACCTGCAGTAGAAGAGAACTGTAAATAGGCATGTAACACAAGAAGGTCACAGCTTCTGACCTCCGTGATTATCCAGAGATATTTTACTAGCTGAAAAACTATTTCCTTTCAAAGGAATGATTCAGCATGGAATTGAATTCAATATGTCATTTCACGCTAGAGCCAGGCAAACTATTATTGGGAAACATTTTAGCTAATAAATTAGACACTTTTTTTTTGGTTGGCAGATTATTAGCAAAAATATTATGATCTCCATAAATGTGTTCATTTTCTTTAAATCATTGAAGCGCTTTGTACAAACGTTTTTCAATCAGCTTGCCTGATGCAAACTTTTAATTTAATTATGTCCTTGACTATTCAGCATGCATTATTTGTTATTCAAAGAGTGTGATTGGCCATTTCGGCTTCTTGGAAGTTTCCCTCAATATTTGCCTGAAGCTCTGAATGTGCGTAAATGGACTGGGAGAATATTTGGGGTAAAAAAAACAATATCTGCATTCATAAGCAGGTGCTTTTGAGTTTTTAAGTTTATTGGTAAATGAATGGAGAAGAACCATTCCCAAATTATCATGCAAACAGGAACACTGGCCAAATGTTCAGCGTCGGTTTAATGTGTGCCCTTTTAGGAGGATTAACATGTGTCCTTTTAGCATGTTTAATATGTGTCCCTTTAGCCCAGTGGGGCACCTAAATCCCACATTGTTCTGGACCTACAGCCATTCTTCCTATGTTGAATATAAGCCAGGATATTTTACTGCTAATCATTTTTCCCTACAAGAACTACTCCCTTTGGCAGTGAACATAGCTGAACTGAAAAACAGTTCAGGACTTACCGAATGCCTGTCAGTTTCTTCCACATTTTCCAAGCTCAATTTCAGACAAACAGTACCATGATGATATAGCAAGTACTCAATACCAACACTTCAAGCCTCAGCAGAGAGAAACAGAAGTGACTGTAAGACCCTTAATCAGGATGCACGAACAAGCAACAATTCAGTTTATTCTTGCAGAGCTGTGCCGAGACAAATAAATCTTTCCATAAAGCTACAGAAGCTGAGCCAAAAAAAAGAGCTAACCCATTTTGAGCTCATAAGTTCAGATAAACCAAACTTGAAAGCTTTCCTGTAAAACTCAAAATCTCATGTTCTCATATTTTCCAAGTAATACCTTGCTCATTCTGAGCCTTTTTTTCATTGTGGTTGTTATGACTTTAGTTGCTGTTTCAGGTAATCCTTAAGCATCACACCTAAACTGATGACAAAAAGACATATGCAATCCTAGCCCGTCCCATCACAAGGGATTACATGACCAGCTGTGATTTTGCCCTTCTGCTCCACACACATTATTAAATTATTAAAGAGCCCAGAGAGGAGCTTTACTCTCATATGTGTCTCTGAAAACCACAGATCCTTCAAAATTTTTCACTGTTCAATAGCCCAGACTTCCTTTGGTGGACCCTGCCCTGAATTGTCCTTTCTCCTGGACAGGGTCACCTGTCAGGAGCAGAGATGTAGCCTGAACCTGTAGATGGGAAGAGACATGCCTGGACCTCAATGCTAGGCATGATCTTTGTGTGAGCTGGGTAGTCATGTCTTGTAAAATGCAGTCTGCAAGTCAAAGAGTCACCATGGCAGCTGACATATGGCTTATGTTCAGAACACCAGTCTTATGATTTTGATATATATATGACTCCCTGCAACCTCCATTTTAAACTCCTATTGGAGTTGGTACTAGAAATTAATTTAGAGATCCAAGTTTTTCCTCACTCTATGTATCAATTTCAACCTCAGCTACAGCCAGTGAGCAGTTTTACACATAGGCAAAGTAAGATGCTGCCCAGGGCAACAAGGTGTGGAATGATGCAAAATCTTATCACCATTAATACTCACAGAATTATCCACTATCTTATTCCTAGGTGAGACCTTTAAAAAGAAAAAAGTACTAACTCTGGGTGTGTGGAGTAGCAGAGCTTCTCTTCTGTCTCATCCCACATAGTGGGTTGCAAAATGGGTGAATCTTTTGAATTCCCTGAGAACCTGTGTTCCGGTGGAAGACCCAGTCTCTGCTCAGCAGAGCCGTGGGGCAGGTCAAGTCACAACAGTGTCTCAGAGGAACGATTTCACTAACTTTATTAACCAACATTTCTAGTGAATAAATGGGGACAATCTGGCAATGCTTAACTGATAACCTTCAGCAAGTGTAAAAAAGCACTTTGGTGATGAGACTATTTTCCTAACAACCCGTCCCAATTCATAAAAAACTTACATACATGAATATATGTGAGAAGGAGATAGTAGGAAAAGGAAAAGAAAGACTAGAGAAGGGGATAGAGAGAGAGAGGAAGTATCATCATTCATGGATCCCGCATTGTTGTAGAGTAGCAAACTTGATCCGCAGGTGTTGGGTCAACATCAACATGGGTGGGGTGTTGCCTTTTATAGTCTTTCTTATGCTTGCACCATTGGTTGTTCCAGAAATTTCTCATCTTTTCTGACTTGCATCTGTGCAGTCAGGCGAGTCCTTGCTCTGGGCAACACCAGGAGAAAGTAAGAGACAAGTGACCTGACACCTTACCTCCCTAGAGCTTGTTCTGTCTCTGTCTCCTAGTTCTTTTTTTCACAAGGTGTTCCACTCAAGTTATCCTCGAGTTGCTTGAGACATCTTCTTTACGAACTGTTTGTGACATCTTCCTGTTCTGCACTCTCTGTGCAGGAGACTTGACTAGGTGAGAACAAGGCAAACACATTTCAATGATGGTAATTTAATGTGAGAAAATTTGCATTATATAGTAATGTTATAATACCATAATTACGCTAGAACTGTGTCTTATGTTTAACAATAGCTATCTGCAGTGCCATTAAAATAATGACTTTCAGATTTGCCAAGACTTTTATTACGAGAAATCCTGGCCACAAAAACCTTTAAGACTATTTTTTCAATTGGTGTAAATTGGTGTACCTCCACTGAAGTCACCATATGAAGATATGACCTTTATTCCCAAAGGACCCAAAGTGTTCAGCAATGAGGTAAGCAGATAATGCTCCAGTACCATCGGGTGTTACAGCACATGACTCAAGTTTGTTCAGAGAAGCTGAAGTTATTTAAGTTGATATATTTAAAAGTACAGAGAAGTGTGAACTAAATGCATATCATGTATGGAGTACCTTTCCTACCTGTTGCAGAAGTACAAGTCAACAGTATGCTGTCACATGTCTGAAAATATGTAATTCAAAAATGTTGACTCAGAGGACAAATATAGTCTTCTTTTCTACAGCCACCCTTAGCAGTGTCACAAGATCATAGCATGTTGTTACACCTTTCTGCTTTTGAAAATATGCCTAAATGAGGCAAAAAAATACTGATTGGATCATCTGAATTTGTCATGTTTTACTGATACAATATCAGCAATATGTATGTCCTTGTTTTTATCAGGTTGCTACCAAAGAGCAAATGCTACTATTTCACCACTCACTCTCCTAGAGGCTGTCCTAACTTTGATGTATTCCCATATCTAATATCAGACCAGAGAAGAGATGTGATGGTGAATGCTGACTTTTCACTGAACTCTGCCATAGCTCAGATAACACCTTTTTGTCTTCAAGGCTTTCTCCTAAGGCCAGAACTACCCAACTCAGTCTCCTGACTATTGTGCTGTCTTTGAATTGCTGATTTATCCCAAGCCGACATTTAAAATTAATTTCATTATGAACGTAGCCTAACTTCACCCACTAATGGGCATCAGAATACCCACAAGAACAGCTGGAATAAGAAAAATCAAAGAAAAGGAAAAAGAGAGAGATCTAAAAAGAGAGAGAGAAATATAAAAAGAGATAAAGAGAAAAATAAAGGCCGAGAAACAATTTATGAATACCATGGGAAAAGCTTCACTTTTAGTTTGCACATTGACAGCTACAGAGAATCTGCACAAGAAAAACATGCTGGTATCCAGCTAAACTTAGTTCACAAAACTTTTGATTCCATTAATATTGCTTTCCTGCATTCTCAGTGGGGGAAAGCTGTAAGAACTTCCATGATGCAGCCTTTCCTTCTTTAAAAATAGTGTTAGAAGTTTTCTCCTCTTCTCCACCCCCTGTTACTGTGAAACCAGTTGGTGCCACTTGTGGTGAAACTGTCGATCTACCTGGTTCCTCTTTTATTTAGTATTAGCCTTTAGACCTCCTCACCTCTTACTTGAAACTAGCTAATGGATTTAACAGATACTGAGGAGTCTGACAAACTAGTGCAAACACAAAGCATTAATTTTCTTCAAATATTAGACTGAAAATAATTTCATTGATCCTAGTCTTTTTTCCTCTACTTAGTCAACAGAGACATTGATCTCAAGCATATTGGGTGGTTGCTCCACTGTTAGGTTCTTGCTGCAAGTATTTAAGTTAGACTTCCACAAGCTTATACATTAGATTCTATATTTTCATTTTAAATATTCCTTCTTGGGTAAAACTTGTTCTGCACCAAATTTTAATAACAGAATGGACATAAAGAGTGATAACCAAAGTCTATCTAGCCAAACATCTTCAATGCAAGCTGCAAAACTTTGCATCTCTTTCATTTATTCAGTCTTCCATTTGCAAATAGAGGCTATTTGTTACACCAGTATACATTTTTGTAAGGTTTAAACATCACACCAGCAATGTAGTTCACAGTTGGTTTGTATGTACCATCTGGGCTTTGTGTATAAAAAGAGGCACGTAGTCTTAATTTTGGAACCTATTATATGCTGTGGTGGTTTAGTCTGCTTCATGTTTGGAAGGTAATAATTCAGTAGCATTTCTAGGACTTGGCAGTTGGTGTGCCATCTGGGGTGGTAAAGACTCTACATATGGGAGATGGTATGGTCCCAAATATTTTATCTCTCTACCGTCATTCCCACTAAAGGAAACTTTCACTTAAAGACCCAAAACTCATTGCAAGTGTAATATGCTGCCTCAAAGAATGCTTGAATCATAGAATAATTTAGGTTGGAAAGGACCTTTAAGATCATTGAGTCCAGCCATAAACTTAATACTAGCAAGTGCACCACTAAACCGTGTCCCTAAGCACCACATCTACACATTTTTTAAATACCACCAGAGATGTTGACTCAACCAGTTCCCTGGGCAGCCTGTTCCAATGCTTGACAGCCCTTTCAGTGAATATTTTTTTCCAAATATCCAACCTAAACCTCCCCTGATGCAACTTGTAGCCATTACCACCCACACTGCTGCAGCAGCGGGTGTGGTAGCTCGCGCAGCAGGGTGCAGAGGCTGTCGCTCCTCGCCTGTTGACTTTCTCACCTATTGGCAGTGTCCCAGTCTGCATCTGACTATGGTCTCCTCCAGACAGAGAGCTTGTCGCAAAAAGACTGTGGTGACCCAGACCGAGGGCCGGCCCCGAGCGGCGGCTGTTCAGGTCTCTGGCTGCAGGGAGTGCCAGAGCCTGCTGCTGCCGGGGGAGGGAGGGAGGCATCCCACTTGCCTGAGGTGTG
>NW_010325139.1:0-6402 GCF_000700745.2 Antrostomus carolinensis | reverse complement strand
TTGGAAGAAAGTCCCAGTTCAGCGACATGGGCAACCCCCCTCCCTATCTGCTTTGCTCCCTCAGGTGCCCCTCTGTAATAGGTTTGAGGCCCTGGATCTTGAAGGAGAGGTAGGTGAGGACGTGATTCTGATTCATTTCCTTTTGTCCTATCACTTGTTACTTGGGAAAAGAGATGGACACCCACCTCACTGCAACCTCCTTTCCAAGTAGTTGTAGAGAGCGATAAGGTCTCCCCTCAGCCTCCTTTTCTCCAGGCTAAACAACCTCAGTTCCCGCAGCTGCTTCTCATAAGACTTGTACTTTAAACCCTTCACCAGCTTTGTTGCTCTTCTTTAGACACATTCCAGCACCTCAATGTCTTTCTTGTAGTGAGGGCCCCAAAACTGAACACAGTATTTGAGGTGCGGCCCCATCAGTGCCAAGTACAAGAGGACAACCATTTCCATAGTCCTACTGGCCACACAATTTCTGATACAAGCCAGGATGCTGTTGAAATATAGTGTATATCTACTCATGTAGTATTTCTCCCTCACAATTAACTTCTAATATGGCAAGTAAATGTTTCTTGTGATTGTATTAATACTGTTCTTCTCAACTTCCTCCCCATTTTCTTGTTTGTACTTTTCTGCATTGCACAAAACTCCTCTCCATCCTTGAGATTTGTACTCTCTTGGTGTTTGGAGACTACTGGTATCCTTCTATTTGTTAGTTAAGCGAACATGGAGAGATAATATTACCAGGTAGTCTAAGCTTCTTCATATCGATTTCTAAATTCATGGCAGAAAGGTATTTCAATCTGTGTACAAATTTAGTGGTTTTAATCTAACCTATTATAGTTTATCCATTTTAATCTGTCTGCACTGCCTATGACCATTTGGCTATCACTTCAGTTTCTTATAGTTCCTTTCATTAATTATTCCAAGAATCCAATTTTATGCTTTGAGTGCCAGAGCTGTATAGACTAGGTCTGTTTCTGTGCTCAAAATTATAATACTCTTCTGAGATATTACTGTATCACCTTATTCCATGAGACAATAATACCTATACACCTATAACTTCACTTGCCCTTTTTGTTGCCTTTTCAAGTTGTTCCTGTTAGCTACTTCAGTCATATTTTATTCTCTCATCTTTTCCAGATTGTTAAATATTCATTATTTGCTTCAGATTATAACAGTGGTGGTAGCTTGCAGTTTTATCATTTATTTATTACTTTATAACATAAATCTCCGATATATTGTATTATTCTTTCCCCATAAGGGCATTCAAAGCCTCTCCCAATTTATGTCATGGGTAAATTTTGTTAATGAGCTTACTCATTCTCCTTTCCAATCAGGAATGAAGATGTTGTTAAACAAGTCTTGATTTAGGACCAGCATTGCAGCAAATGACTATGTATCTCCCTTCAATTTGATCCATCAATATTCTTTGTGTATGGCCTTTGAGCTAATCTTCAATCCACGAGACAGTCCACATAGTTGTCAATTTGAATTAATTGTATGAGATTTCATGGATGCTATATAAAATGCTTTACTGAAGTCAAACTATATTAGGTCTTCCATTTTCCTTTAATTTGCTTATTTGGTAATGCTATCAGAAGAAGCAATCAAATTTGTCTGATAAGATTTATTCTCATAAATCATGCTGCTTATTATTCATGGTTCTCCATTCTCTGGGGGCCCTGCTATGCCTGTAAGGGACAGTTCTTCCACACACTGACTCTGATTTGGCTACTTGGCCCCCAAAAGGAAAACTCATTGAGCAATATGTTATTCTTGGGTACCAGGACTCAGTTAGGGATCTGATCCAGCACTAATGAGCAAGAGTCTTTTCTATTTATTTCAGTGAACTTTAGGTTAAATCATTTTACCAAAGGTTGGATTATTTCTCCCATGTATTATGTATCACATTGTGGTTTTTATTGTGGGTTAAACAAAACCAGCAAAACTAGAAGATTCAAGAGGCAAAGCACAATATGTCCCTTTTGTGAATTACAGGAAAAACATCAGCCATTTCCAGCTAACAGAATCCTATCATCTTGAAGGGTTCATTGCACAGGAAATAAAAATGTAACCATTGCATATGCTGCAAGTTGTTCGTGGCCACTGCTGTTGCCATTGTCTCCTTTTTACCTGACATAGCAGAGATTAAACAAGAGACCTCCAACACTGAAAATAGATTAAACAAGATACTTTCCAAAGCCAAACTCCATAGCTAGAACTGTTAACATGATCACAATTTCTGCATTTTGAATTTCAATAGACAGCATCTTTACAGGAAGACATTTTCACTGTCTAATACTTTGGCAATGCTATTACTATTCTATTTCTAAGACAACAGAGGAACAGCAAATCGCAATTAATCTCCCAGTAAAATTGAAAATCCTCTGTAAAATGGTCATTGGTCTGGCCAAATGAGGCACGTAAGCACTGTGGGCTAGTTTTGCTGAAATTCTTCCACTTTCAGTCAGAACAGCAGTTGCAAGACAGAACCCTTCAGCTACCTGTGAGCTCCACAGTTTCCTAAAACATATTTCTCTTACAATTCTGGCCCCAACATGCACCTTCCAGCCATTTCCCTTCACAGATACATATTTCTTTCTACAACAAGTTTCTAGTTCTCACTATTTTGAATTCTCCTGTTAGGTAGGACAGATGGGAAGGGAGACAGGTATTATAGCTATAGTCTTATCCAGCTTCAAACATCTAAAGGGTAGGTGATGAAGCCCAAATTTCCACTCTAGGCTCCCATTATGGCCAGAAGCCCTCCCAGCTTCCAACAAAAAATCTGTCCTAGCTGCCTATTTTGCAATAAATTAATCCTTGTCTACAGTTTAACATATCTAAGAGATAGCCACCTATTCCATTACTGTGATGCAAAGGAACTTGGATGAACTACGTTTTAGATTCCAAAGTTATGGTACATGAATCCTACACAGTGTCTCATAAAGGCACATAAAAATAATGTTGTAAGACAAACTATAAAGGTCTTTGTGTCCCAGAAGAGCAACTCCTACTAAATGATCTCAGCTGAGTGTAAGTCTCAAATGACAACATTTGCCAGCTGCACAAATTCTCTCAATATGTCATTAAGGGATGATGTTATCAAACCATCTATCTCGTGGTATAAATAGTCATACCTCTATCAATTCCACTAGGATCCTATTGATTAATACTTGCTGAGAAGTGATTTGAATGTTTCAAATGTTGCATTGGTCTTCTATTAATAACACTACTTCTGGTGTAGGAATGCGGCTGTTCCTCTTCTCTTTTTGTTGATAGAGTTGTAGACACAAAATCAATTTCATTATTTACCCTAAAAATCCCATTAAATGACCACTTCTATAAAGATTTTTTAAAAAAATAATTTATAAAACTGTGGGGTTTTTTTTCCTTTCTAGAGCTTAAACTTACACACTGGAACAGTTTGTTTGTCCACAATTTATGTGGGTGTGTGGAACTGCAAAATTTCTTTCCCTCCCTTTTTCTGTTGCTTTCCCTGTTTTTTTTTTCTATCAAAAAGGAACTTATTTTTCCTGTCTAGCTTTAGCTCTGAAAATGTATAGGTCAATCTAAAATATATTGCCCTTTCCCCTGAAACAACAATTGACACAATGTAGTCCAGTTCTACTTACATAAAACGGCGAGGTTTGTAGTGATCCATGACCTTGTAAGGCTCATTATTAGATAGATACCAATTTGTCATGCTGTGCCTAGCTATCAGCTTTTCTAGTCACTCACTTCATGCTTCTAGTGGCAAATTATATTTGACTTTCAATTTAAAATCCAGGGTACTTTAATGTAAAACCTCAGTATAATAATGGTGATGAAGCAGCAGGGCATGCAATTTGACAGAATGGATTTTTCTAGTTTATTGTGGCAGATTCCCCTCCTCCAACATCCAAAAAGAAGAAAAGAAAGAAGGAAAGAAGAAACAAAGAGAGAAAGAAAGGAAGGAGGGAAGGTGCGAAGATGGTAGACACAGCACCAGGTTGTCATTTAAAAATGGAGGCTCTACTAACCTAATCCAAAGCTGTTAGAAATCTTTTCAAGTTGCTCACTGAGCAGAAGTTAAGATACATTAGATGCATCATGACAAGCTATAATTCATGAATGATTTAATTCATTTTTAATGAAAAAAAAATGTTCGTACTTCTTTCGCTGAGCTGCTGAACTTAATATATGTTACACAGTTCCTGTCAGACAAAAGTAATACTGACATCATTTGTCTTGATGCCAGGCACCTACTATTAACAGCATCATAGGCATGTAAACCCTTATAAAATTGATATATTATTTCAGTATTTTTTAATGAGGATTTGTTTTTGAACAGTGTTTTGTATGGGATACAGGGCTGGGGAAATTTCCCACTTCAATCAAAATGCACATTGATTCTATTATTGTTTTGGGGATTTATATTTTTATTACAGAACAGTATGCAACATTATGGAATATGATTAATTTACTTCTTTCTCTCCTTTCTTTTTTTACATGTAGTAAAGATGATCTGTGCATTTAAAATCTGTGTTTCATTTTGAATGTGATTCAGTTCATCTAAATTTGTTCACCTCAAAATTAAGTATCTGCATAAAGCTAATTGTCCACATTCCTTGTAAAGTGAATGGGGGAAAAAAAATACTCCTAAGGATAACTCAGACAATGTGTTTTAGAGTGGGATTCATCCCAACCAACTTTGGGCTTCTAATGGTTATGCATTAAAGTTCTAGTAGTACCTTTAAGCTCTCTGAGCCAACAAATAGAAATAAGCATTTTTAGAAGGTGACTCATCTGATTTATCTTATATACTTATTTTAGGGTAAAATTAATTGCCCTCTAGGGGTATTTGTTCCTTTCTGTTAATTATTAAGGAAACTGTTGACAGTCATTTGATCAGACTTGTATGTCCAGCTTTAGGACACATAGGTTAACATAGGCGTTACCTTACACTTCAACTCTCAAAGCCCTGATAAATCAAATGATCTTGCAGAGAAGCTTGTGTCTCTCCTTTGAATATCAAAAGTTTACTCTAGGTGCTTAATTTTTAGACAAACAAGATAGCAGAAAACAAGATTTGTTTCTGAAAACTCACACACTTAATACCCGGGCATACAATAGTGTACAATAACTAGTTTTTGCCAGACTTGGGCCTTCAACTTCTAGACTCAGGCATCTTGACTCTGAAGTACTAATTCTTTGTTTTGTGTATGCAGTTTTGTGTCTGAGCTACTGTGTAGTACACCAGACTGAGTTGTGCATAGCAGCTACATCTTTAAGTAGTAAAAAAATCAAAAAGAAGAATCATAGAATAATTTAGGTTGGAAAAGACCTTTAAGATCATCGAGTCCAACCATAAACCTAACACTACCAAGTCCACCACTAAACCAGATCTCTAAGCACCATATCTACAGAAGAATACTCCTGGCCCACTTGGTGTTGTCTGCAAACTTACTGACGGTGCATTTGATCCCTTCGTCCAGATCATTGAGAAAGACATTAAACAGAACAGGCCTCAATACTGAGCCCTGAGGAACACCACTTGTGACCAGCTGACAACTGGATTTAACTCCATTCACCACCTCTCTTTGGGCCTGGTCATCCAGCCAGTTCTTTACCCAGCAAAGAGTACACCCATCAAAAGAGACCCCCCACCCAAGCCATGAGCAACCAGTTTCTGTAGGCGAATGCTGTGGGAAATGGTGTCAAAGGCCTTACTAAAGTCTAGGTAGACAACATCCACAGCTTTTCGCCCATCCACTAAGCAGATGACCCTGTCATAGAAGGAGATCAGCTTAGTCAAGTAGGATCTGCCTTTCATAAACCCATTCTGACTGGGCCTGATTGCTTGGTTGTCCTCTATGTGCCACATGATGGCACTCAAGATAATCTGCTCCATAAACTCCCCAGGCACCAAGCTCAGACTGACAGGTCTGTAGTTCCCTGGATTCTTCTTCTGGCCCTTCTTTTAAATGGGCATCACATTTGCTAACCTCTAGTCTACTAGGACATCCCTGGTTAGCCAGGACTGTTGATAAATGATGGAAAGTGGCTTGGTGAGTACTTCCAACAACTCCTTTAGTACCCTTCGGTGGATCTCATCTAGCCCCATAGACTTCTGCATGTCTAAGTGGTGTAGCAGGTTGCTAACCATTTCCTCTTGGATCATGAGGGCTTCATCCTGTTCCCCATCCCTGTCTTCCTGCTCAGGGAGCTGGGTACACAGAGGACAACTGGTCTTACTATTAAAGACTGAGGCAAAGAAGGCATTAAGTACCTCAGCCTTTTCCTCATCCTTTGTCTCCCCCCACATCCAATAAAAGATGGAGATTCTCCTTAGCTCTCCTTTTGTTGTTAATGCATTTATAGAAACATTTTTATTGTCTTTTACAGCAGTAGCCAGATTAAGTT
>NW_010325138.1:0-3130 GCF_000700745.2 Antrostomus carolinensis | reverse complement strand
GGTTTTTTTTTTTTTTTGTTTTGTTTTTTTCTCATGTTGCTTACAGCCCTGTTTGCTCGTTTGTGTTATTTTCCCAGCTTCTCTTAAGCGATTTTCTTTTTGCCTTTTTGTGAGTTCGCTGATCTGACGATCACTGTGATTTCCAAGGTGCTGGGAAGCGGCCGTCCGCCCTGTGCGCGGTGTTGTGCTGGGGCGGCTGGAAAAACCACCGCTCCTAATAACGTGTGGGGCCGCAGATTAGAACAGGAAAGGGAGTGGGCGCTGGGAGTAGGAGGAAACGTAAAGTGGATCATGCAGAGACTAAAAGGCAGAGCAAGTGCAGTGGTCCTAAAGAGAAGTATATTTTCCCATTGTCGTTCGCCGTTTGACTTATCTGAATACAGAATAGAAGGATAATTAAAATGTGTTTCAGGCTTTTCTATAGATAGGCTGAAGTCAGTGGACATTTTGCACAAATCGTAATAGGCAAGAAAACCTTCTATAATGAACCTTGAAGTACTGGACATGTGACAACATCTCTTAATATGAACTTCATTTTTTTTCCTCCTGATTGTTTATGTATGGCTTATTAATATCAGGGAATGTGCAAGGGAAGTTTTTTCTGCTTATGAGGTAGGATATAAATCCATTAACTGTAAATTCTTTGAAATTGTCTTGAAACCTTGTGTGAAGAGCTCTGCCCATTTGTGAAGCATGATAGTTATTGGGCTAGAGGCTTAGATTTATTCCTCTCAGTCAGAAAGGAACCTATTTTATTTCAGATTTGTAGTTTTCTAAGAAAATCCTGAAAATCCTTAAATATGAATAAGCTTGAAGGCAACATGAAAAAATTGGCAGGTAACTAAAATCATAACTTCATTTATTTTTTATATTTTACTTACAGAAAAAGTTGCTAATATTTAAGTAATTCTAAGATGCTACTTTACAGTGCAAAAGAAACTTCATTTTTCTGTGCTTCGACCATACTAAAGCAGTGGTAATCCTAATAGTGAAATGCATGCAGACTGCCTATTTCAGTTCATTAATTTTAAATATAGAATTAACTATTTAACAATACAATAGCATGAATATAACTATGAAATAGTACGTGTAGGAGATGTGGGAACTCTGGTAATACCACAGAGACTACATTTTACGAGACTGTTTTCTGGTTTATACTTTGCAAGTGGCATGTTGTATCACTGCTTGTAAATAGCATGTAGGCAAAGCTTGGCTTTTAGGTGTTTGAAAATTCTTTAATGCACTTTACTTACACAAATGTACACTTTCTAAAATTCTTGCAGATAACTTTTCTGGGCAAGTAGTCGAAAGCTTTCCATCTGATATCTCTACTGGTATATACTATGGATGGGCCTGTGTTGGAAATGAAGATGTGCATAAAATGGTTTTGAGCATAGGATGGAATCCTTTTTATGAGAATAGTAAGAAATCAGTGGTAAGAATTCTGCTTTGTGTGGTACTTTGATTGTTAATAGATGAGCCAGACATTGACTTTGAATAAGATAAGCAGAATTTGATCCATAAATGAGATCAGAAGTTCTATTTGCTGTTAGAAATCTATTTGGTGTTCATCTCCAATGTTTGTATTCTGGGGAGGAAAAAAAAACACATTCCAAAAAACCTCTCAAAAGCCATAGAGCATGCAGCTGTAGATAAATAAAATTTATTTTCATTTGCCCCTTTCACTATTAGTTCTGAAATAAAAATCCATATTTCCAAAGTGGTTGTTGATTATTGTGCTGTTAGATAGATAAACATAAGCTTAATAGGTATATTCAGTTTAGGGGTTATGAGACTCCTAGAGTGAGCTGGAACATACTAATTTCTCATCCTCTGCAATACATCGACATGTAAAGTACGGGATTCTGGGACGTCTTAATTTGTAATGATTTTCCAGTAATTATTTTCTTAAATGGTGGAATCCATGCATGTGGTGCTGTGATTTAATATTCGGAATCAAGGTCCAAAAATAAACAGTAACAAGACAGAGTTAAAATCCTGAACTGTAGCATCTGTGTTCTTCTTGCTAACTGGTGTTGGTGCTTTTCCTGAGTCCTGCAGAACTTGGTTTTCATTGCTAATACTTGGAAGCAGTTTTATTTTGACATGAATCCCTGCTTCGAAGATAGGTACCTTCACTTTTTTTGGAATTTTATAATTCAGTTCCTGTGAGTTGCTTGTAAAAGCTCTCTTTAAAACAACTGCTTCAATCAAATTATTTTCAGTTACTTGGACTCAGCAACTTAAATGATCTGAGTGTCTCAGCTTTCCTTATACATGTGGGAGAAAATTAGAATTAGAGGTATTAGCTCAACATGCTTGGAACAAGGGAAATAAACTCAAAATGCATCATGATAATTGTCAATGTATTTCTCTTCTTTTAGGAAACACGCATTATCCACACTTTCAAAGATGACTTTTATGGGGAGATTCTTAGTGTAGTCATTCTTGGATATATTAGATCAGAAAAAAACTTCAAGTCAGTATTGCAGGTCTCTTAAAGCGATGTTTTATTGTCATGTTCTTGCATATTGAAAGTATTGGTCTTTTCCAGTCTAGGCAATTCTGTGATTTCTCTCTCTCCGTCTGAAATCGACTGTTTCATGTAGGGTGGCTGTTTCTCGTAATCGGCTGTTTCATGAAGCTGTTTCTCAAGGGTTGAGAGGCCTCACGGAGAGATCTGGATAAACTAGTGAGCTGGACCATCACCAACCACATTAAATTTTAACAAGAGCAAGTGCCAGGTTCTGCACCTGGGACAGAATGGGTGTATGTACCAACTGGGGGATGACAGGCTGGAAGGCTGCCCAGTGGAAAGAGATCTGGGGGTTTGATGGCAAGTTGTGTATGGGTCAGCAGTGTGCCCTGGCAGCCAAAAGGGCTAGCTGTGTCCCAGGGTGCATCAAGGACAGCACCACTAGCCAGCTGAGAGATGTGATTGTCCTGCTGCACTTTTGGAGCCCTACCTCGAGAACTGTGTGGCCTCAATATAAGAAGGACATCAAACTGTTAGTGTGTCCAGATGAAGGCGACCAAGATGGTGAAAGGCCTCAAGGGCAAGTCTTACGAGTAGTGACTGAGGTCACTTGGTCTGTTCAGCTTGGAGTAGAGAAGGCTGAGAGGTGACCTC
>NW_010325137.1:18457-22629 GCF_000700745.2 Antrostomus carolinensis | reverse complement strand
CCTTCCAATCCAAACCATTCTATGATATGTATTATAACTACACTACAATGGAGTTGTAATTAATTTTATTTAAGAAGGAATAAATTTTGTTCTTGTGTGACTTTTTGAATTTTTATGCTGCTTTGCAAACACTTTTAAAGCTTTTTCTTTACAGACACAAAGTGAAGAAACTTTTTTTCTTTTTTTGAAAGCTAAGATTCTCATATATGTAAGAGCCAGCCCTGTAATGAAACATGTAGTAATATTTCCAAAAGCAACCTCCAAAAGGGTTTTCAGTTGTTCTCTTTTCTGTTTTCTTAGAGCTCATAAAGTTCTAGCAAGCCAGAGGTCACAATGCCAGAGGCAAAGTAATAGATGAAAATATAACAAAATGTTGATGTTAAAACATCCCTAGGACAGCTTGCAAGATTAAGAATTTGTTCTATTTTAATTTCTCATGTTTATTGGTGATATGATATTTTCATATATTTCTATTCAAAATATTCAAATAATACCCATTTTGTTAGGTTCTAACAAAACATGTTCTTATGAGATTAATTGTTCATTATAGGAGCACTGCCTTCTGTAAGTACCACATTTTAGAAATCAATTACAACAAATTGATTTTTACATTGAATCTCAATTTGACAATTATTCGAATAGCCCCATACAAGAACTATCTGCTATAGCCTGCATTATGCAAAACACATCTTAATTTTATAGCTAAGATTGCATTTAAATTATTGAAGAGATACATATTTCTTTGTTTATTGGCAAGTATCCAGATTTATACATTCAGAAGCATTCCCAAGTTTTCCCAGCCCCTGGAACAACTCTGAATCTTAAGAGTTCAATTTGTAGCCACTGTAGAAGTTCAAAGCTGGGAGTTCTGTGTTGCAGCCCGAGGACTTGGACACTTAACCTTGATGCAGGTTTTCTGTCTCTACACCTTCCATCTCTTCCTTTCCCCAAAATCCCAGAGACTTACTTTCAGCAATTGGAATAAATATCCCTTAACACATTTTAGATACTGTGTGATGGCAATTGCAATCTTGTTTGAGATTATAATCCAGTTATCAATTCATAGCACAATCAAAAACTTGGTTTTGAGAGAACTGAAATTTAAATGTCAAAGTCTCTCTCAAAGGTTGTGCTTAAAAGCAGAGTTATGCTGAGACTGTTTTAATATAGCCTAAAACACCCCTGTCTCTGTCATGTGCTTACTCATTGTTACAGAATTTTATTTTTCAGACAGAACTTTAATGTATTTCCAAAAGATTAAAGAATAGATCTTCATGCAACTCATTAATCATGGCAGTTAATTATAATATTAATTATTAATATTTACTTTATTGTTTATGCAGTTCATTTACATTCAATGGTACTATTAAATGTTTACCACTAATCATCTGGAATCCTCAATTCCACACACTAATGACAGTGTTTTTCCTCCTAAGCCCAGGGATATTGAAGTTCAGTGATATGAACATGTATTCATGAAATAAAGGAAAAATAAGAGATACCTACCCGAGAATTACATTATGTAATTGTGCCATCCGTCAGGATCAGGAACAAATATTCCATAGTGTTTTACAGTTAGCAGTGACAGCAGGATAAACTCAGTGTTTTTCTTACTTGCATTTCTTGTTTAAATCACTCAAATATGTTTTATATTGTTAGTTGCAAAAGCTCAGTGCTCTCTCAGATGTTCATAAGCCTTCAGATCACTTCTCAATAACACTCTCACCTTTGTCTGATTGATTCAAGGAATTTTGAATCACATATTAATTACATATTTAAGCAATGAAATTTTTTTTTTCCAGTGGGTAATGATTTTTCATTTTAAGTGGAATGAAATCTATAGCTCTGAGAACTAATTGTAATTTAGCAAGGCTTAATAAAATGCATTCATGGTTTGCCAATGTAGCCTTTATATTGAAAGCAAAGAAATTACATGGTTAGGATCTCTTTAGAACTACAGTCATAAGTTACTAATCTTTGAAGTAAGCCTTGTAGCTAAACAATTATGGATGATGTTGTTTAGGGTAAAAGAACAAAGGAAAGAAAAGGAAACAAGATACTTTGATTGCCTCATAATAGCAATTATAGAGTTTTATCTTATTTTCCTTTCCACTCCATTTTTTTACTATAGGCTTCTCTCATTTTGCAAAGACCTTAAGGGGTAAAACTTCAGCTGCTAGGGTTCAGCAAATTTCTCTGTTTAAACAAAGGGTGGGAAATATAATTTCCAGCTGTAAGCTGGAACTCATGAGAGTTAAAAGAACTTGCCCTAGAAAAAGAGGCAGTCACAATTAGACTTAGAAAGAGTGGGGTGGGGGAAAAACCAAACAAAAATACCAAGAAAACCCATGAATTTTATTTTAGTTTTTCAAAGGTGATACAATAAGCAGATCAAGAAAAAATGTTATTTGCATAAGGTATTTTATCATTCTGTATTACTGCATTCTTCTTTGGGCAGGTAGAAGATTCATGTGTATAGGAAGGGTTGGGATTTTCTGGGAGAGTTAACTTGTTTTGAAAGCTGAACTCCATGCTTAAATATCTTAGGGAGAGGAAGATATCTGGAGACTGGCTTTATGACATACTGGGACTGTGTATGAGTGTTATCCAAATGAAGCATAGAAAAAAAAAATCTATTCTTCTTCTATCAGCCTTTGCAGATGCCGGCAATATATGCAAAGTATTAAATATCCAGTCTTTACTAGGTAAAATATTGGTAATAATAAGAATAGAGTAAAAATAAAAATAGATACGTGCATATATGTCTCTCTTCATGGTTATAAGTTTAAAATCTTATACACTGAACATTTTTTAAAAAAAAAGGTTGCTTAATCTTCCTAAATGGATCTCATTGCTAAGTTAAAAAAGCAATTTATTAATATATTTCCCTCTCAAATCCACATAACTCATCTTTGTGTGAAATCATCCTCCCTTCTCTCACTTTCAGTTAGGCATGTATTTTTTCTTGGCTACTGTAAGAAATCTTCAAGGAGAAGAGACTTTTTTTCCCTTGCAATCATATTTATTTTCGGTTTGGAGAGGTTTCTCTTACTTGATGTTGACAATTTTTCTGTGCCATTTTTTGCTGAAATCTATATGAACTATTTTAAAAAATGCAATTTACTATAGTCTGTTCAAATAAACACTGCAAGCATGATAATGAGTTCTGAGCCTGGGTTTTGCATAAACAGCTGATACTGTATGCACTTTTTATTTAGATTTTTATTTCTGATAATAGAATCACTCAGCTGATATAACTGGAAAAGACCTCTCAGGTCATTTGTTTAAGTCTTTTTGTACATAGCAGATTTTTTTTTCACTGCTAGTCTGGAGGTGTATACGTGTGTGAACACATAAACACATGCACATAGCAGATTTTTTTTTCACTGCTAGTCTGTCTCCTGGAGGTGTATATGTGTGTGAACACATAAACACATGTACACATATACACAGTATATACATTTCTAAAATTTAATGTAATACTGTGTCAAGCATTTGCAGCAACTATACCTCAACTTTTTCTCTGAGCATCATTCTAAAAAAGGAAAAAAGTCAGATGTAGTTATCTTTTTTTTTTTTCAGTTTCAATTCCAGTTACGATCTCTCATGCACTGTACATATTCTACCTCTCTCTGGAAAGTGATGTTTAAAACAGGATTCTAAGATACAGTTGTACTCTGTATCTTCTCTTATATACAGAAACATTAGTTTCATTCCCTTCCTTCTCAGCTTCATATACTAATGTCCTTTAATCACCTGACAGGGAAAACTGGACTGTGAAGAAATTAGATACAACTTTCAAATCATCTGAAATCAATCTCTCCATGTGATTGCTGAGTTACTTTGAGAAGAATCAAACCAGATTCTCAGTTTAAAAACCTGAATGAGCAAATTCTCCTCACAGAAATGGCTGCCTTACAAAGTCATGGATAAGGATACATGTTGACACCTTTGGTAGACAACCAAGGTACCTCTGTAAGGTTTCCCATTATCAATAATGTCTAAAATTCTTATTACAGATTATGTTATAGACTTGAAAGGTCTTAAAGGCATTTTTCTAGACACTCTCATGTGAGTGCCTTGAATAAACTGATTATGTGACTGTGATAGTTTCACTTGGCTAGCCCTTGGCTAGCAGCCCACACAGCCATTCCCCCACTTCCCTCCCCCCC
>NW_010325137.1:0-17983 GCF_000700745.2 Antrostomus carolinensis | reverse complement strand
ATTGGGAAGTTATCAATGTCGCTCACAGGCTGCAAACCAAAATATCACTCTTCTAAGTACTAAAAAGAAAAACCAGCTCTATTTCAGCTTAAAACCAGGACAGTGACAAAAGAGATCCTAAAACTAGAAATCATTTAGAGAATATGATTATGTGTGGCCATTCTACAACCTGGTACCCTCATTCCATCTCTGCTGCTCTCTACGCATTTCAGATGCTAATGACTGCAAGTAATAAAGCTACTTAACAAATGTAATTTTCTGGTACTGTCTTGGAGAAGAACAGTAACCTGCTACTCCTTTGCTGAAGTGCAGGCTTTGTTCAGCTATAATATAAAGCTGCACCAGAAAAGAAAATATTATTAAAAGAATATTCTTTTAATAACGACTGTACTCACATATTACTGGACTCAATGAATCCACTATTCACATGTCAGGAAATTTAATACACTCTTGAGTTTTCAGTCATTTCTCTGAGCCTTTGATAAGTTGGGAATTCTCTTTAAAAGGACATAATTTCACATATTACCCATATATAAATGCTTATCATAAAGTAGCCAACTTAAAATTGCGCCAGGAACTGTAATATAGACGTTTTGTAACTTGAGAAATTTTTATTTTTAAATTAAATAGTCTAGTCATAGTCATATCAATGTTTGAAACTTTTTTTTTTTTTTTTTTTACTTTTCAAATTAAATGTTGGAAATAATGGAAATTACATTTCAGGTAACAGTATCATCCCCTATCAGGATGATACAGCAGTCAAGACTGGTTGTTCAACTCCAAAGGTAATTCAGTATTTAACCTAACACAAGTCTACTTTGAGAAGTTGATTTTCATCTTTCATTGGTTTCTTATTTAAACTCAAGCTTGAAGACAAAAATATCATCTGAAGGTACAGAATCACAGAACTACAGAATGGCTGAAATTGGAAGGAACCTCTAGAGGCCATCTGATCCAACACCCTGCTCAAGCAAGGCCATCTAGAGCTGGTTGCCCAGGACCATGTCCAGATAGCTTCTGAGTACCTCCAAGGATCGAGACTCCACACCTTCTCTGGACCACCTGTTCTAGTGCTTAGTCACCCTCACAGTAAAAAAGTGTTTCCTGAAGTTCAGATGGATGCTTCTGTGTTTCAGATGGTGCTCATTGCCTCTTGTACTGTCACTGGGAACCACTAAAAAGAGACTGGCTCCCTCTTCTTTGAACCCTCCCTCCAGGTATTTGTAGACATTGATGAGAACCCCTAGTTCCTCAACTCTCTTGGCCTTTCCTTAGATAAGAGATATGCCAGTTCCTTAATCCTTTTAGTCACCCTTTGCTGCATCTGCTTGAGTAGCTCCATATCTCTCAGCCTAGAACTGAACCCAATATTCCAGGTGTGTCCTCATCAATGCTGAGTAGAAAGGAAGGATCAACTCCCTCAACCTGCTCATAGCACTCTTTCGAATGGAGAATTAAATTCTTGCATTGTTGTATAACAAAACAAAAATCATTGAGGTAGTGAAGGGCACTCTCAGAGTGCTTCATTTCATGTGTAAGGTTTGTTTTAATTCAAAACATAACATTTCATCAAACTTCAGAATGATACTTCTCATTTTTTTCACTTATTTTTATTTGTTAGCAAATGATTTAAGCATATAGTTTTGGGATGCTTCTGGTGAAGTAGACCAGTTTTTCTTCTTATATATTAAGAAAAAAAGTGTTGTCACAAAATATTACTTCAGGCATTAATATAGGAAGACTACTTTTTTCCATATAACAAAGAAATGTTGAAATGTGAAAATAATATATTCATTTCCATGTCCAGCAGGAAATATTGTCTAATAGTTACAGATGTATTGCATTTACTACCATACAATTTCCCCTGTTTTCATATCAATCTCCTCAACCTCTGCTGGTGGTTTAGTCCACAATTATTCTCTTAGCTCTTCATCATGTTTCCCCAGCTCACAAACTTTTGCTTCTAAACTCTCTCTCTTTTTCCCTTTCAGTCCTGTGTGCATGTCCCCTGACTGGTTGCTCCTATTTTTTCATATGTTTACTCTTTCTCCCTTACCTTCTCTCTTTTTTCTATTCTTATTTTATAACTTTTCTTAAATGTAACCTTTTCTGTCTTCTTGCTCAGTTCAACAAGCAGAGCAGTAATATGAGAAAGACTCTCTAGTGTAGTATGGGATTGGGAAACCATTCTTCACACACTGAAAACACAACAGGCTTTGAGAGTCTCAGTTTTGTAATGATTTATGTGCTCCAAGACCTGTGAGGGGTTGAAGTGCATTTAGCAAGGACCAAATCTTGTGATAAATAGTGGAACAAAAAATCAGTCTCTACTCAACATATGCAAACTTGGCTGCAGTGACCACGAGATGGTGTTCAGGATCCTGTGAGGAGGAAAAAAGGCAATAAGTAAGATTACAACCCTGGACTTCAGGAGGGCTAACTTTGGCCTCTCCAAAGGCCTGCTTGGAGGAATCCCATTGGCTAAGGCTCTGGAGGGTCAGGGGGCCCAAGAAAGCTGGTTAATATTCAAGCAACACTTCCTCCAAGCTCAAGATCTCTGCATCCCTAAGAGTAAGAAATCTAGCAAAAGAGGCAGGAGGTCTGCATGGATAAGCAAGGAACTTCTGAAAACTTAGTCAGAAGAAGGAAGTCTACAAAATGTGGAAAAAGGGACTGGCCACTTGGAAGGAATATAGGGCTGTTGTCATTGATGCAATGAGAAGGCCAAGGCCTGCTTGGAATTAAATCTAACAAGGGATGTCAAGGACAATAAGAAGGGCTTCTTCAAGTACCTCAACAGCAAAAGGAAGACTAGGGAAAATGTGCTGAATGAAGTGGGTGCCCTGGAGATGGAGGATGCAGAGAAGGTGAGTTGCTGAATGTGTTCTTTGCTTCAGTCTCTACTGCTGGCCCACAGGAATCCCAGGCCCTGGAGGTAAGAGAGGAAGTCTGGAGATAGAAAGACTTTCCTTTGGTCGAGGAGGATCAGGTTAGGGACCATTTAACCAAAATCTACACCCACAGATCTATGGGTCCTAATGGGATGCACCCTTGAGTGTTGAGGAAGCTGGCAGACATTATGGCAGAACCACTCTCCATCATTTTTGAAAGGTCATGGAGGATAGGAGAGGTGCCTGAGGACTGGAGGAAAGCCAGTGTCACTCCAGTCTTCAAAAAGGGCAAGAAGGAGGACCTGGGAAACTATAGGCCAGTCAGCCTCACCTCCACCCCTGGGAAGGTGATGGAACAGTTCATTCTGGAGGCCATCTCTAAGCATGTAGAGGAAAAAAAAGGTTACTTGGAATAGTCAGCATGGGGTCACTAAGGGCAAATCATGCTTGACCAATCTGGTAGCCTTCTATGAGATCTGGAAAGGCTGGAGAGTTGGGCGGAGAGGAACTTGAAGAGGTTCAATAAGGGCAAGTGTAGGGTCCCGCACCTGCACCACCACCCCAGGCACCAGTACAGGTTGGGGGTTGAGCTGCTGGAAAGGAGCCCTGCAGAGAAGGACCTAGGAGTACTGGTGTACAACCATAAGCCAGCAATGTGCCCTTGTGGCCAAGAAGGCCAATGGTATCCTGGGGTGCATTAAGAAGAGTGTGAACAGCGGGTTGAGGGAGCTGATCCTACCCTTCTACTCTGCCCTGGTGAAGCTGCATCTGGAGTACTGTGTCCAGTTCTGGACTCCCCAGTTCAAGAGAGATAGTGAACTTCTGGAGAGAGTCCAGTGGAGGGCTACAGAGATTAATAAAGAGCTGGAGCATCTTCCTTACGAGGAAAAACTGAGAGAGCTGTGCCTGTTTAGCCTAGAGAAGACTGAAAGGAGACCTTATCAATATTTATAACTATCTAAAGGGTGGGTGTCAAGAGGATGGGGCCAGACCCTTTTCAGTGCTGGCCAGCAATAGGACAAGGGGCAACAGGCACAAGCTGGAACACAGGAGGTTCCACTTAAACATGAGGAAAAACTTATTTACTGTAAGGGTGACAGAGCACTGGAACAGGCTGCCCAGAGAGGTTGTGTATTCTCCTTCTCTGGAGATATTCAAAACCCACCTGGATGCTTTCCTGTGCAACTTGCTTTAGGTGAATCTGCTTTGGCAAGGGGGTTGGACTAGATGATATTCAGAGGTCCCTTCCAACACCTACCGTTCTGTGATTCTGTGAAACTGAGTTTGAAGTACACAGTGCTTTGGCTAAAGTCTCTATAATGACGTATTTTCAAATGCACTGATTCTTCTCAAGAATTCTGTGTTTTGTTTGGAATGTGGGAAAAACAACACCTTCTCAAAAACAGCTGATCAAATGGCATTGAAAAATATAAACTTGAGCCATTGCTCCTTGCATGTACTGGGTTTTCTTTCTGGTTTCGTGCCCAAATGATTTAAAATTAACAGATTTGCCATATAGGAAATGTTAAACATCTGTAACTCATTATTTCTGGCTGTGTTGTTTGTAAAAACTTTTAAGATAGTATTTAAATATTATTTTAATAATTATATATAACTTTTAGTCTTATATTCTTAGTGCAATTTTCCAGAGAACAACACTTTCATTTTGCAATGATTTATTAACCTTCAAAATATTTTTGTTTCTCCCACCAAAGCAAATAAAGTACTTTTTGGAAAGTATTTAAAATATACTCTTTTTTTGCATCTTTTAAAATTGGAACTGGGTTTTCAGTTTGGGCAGATTAAAAAAAAAAAAAAAAAGACATTCTATATAGTGCTCAGTAGTCACCTCTGATGACAAATAAACTTATACACTTTTCAATCTCTTGATTAATGCACTGGTCCAGGATAGAGAAAATACAAATTCAACTCTCTGATCTTCTTGTATCAGACAAATGAAAAGAAACCCAAATCTGTTTGAGCTAAAAACCAAGACAGAGAAGTTCTTCACTGCAGAATAATTGATATCTTGGTTGCTTTTTGCTCAGAATGAATGCTTTGGTCAGTTGTCCAATAAAGCATGGTAATCTCTTTTTTATAATTAAAAAGAAATTTCTAAAAATCAATAGGATCTTTGAAAGAATGGGATTTTGGCTTGATTACAAATGCTCTGATGTCTTTTGCCTTTAGATTTTGAATGTGCTATTCTGCCTGTTAAGAGGACACAGATGAATTCCTCTCAGAACACCATGGAAGAACACCCTTCTTTCACAGCCAGTCATTTTCATTTCTGAGTGAACAAAAGGGGGATTTATTGGAGTTCTACAGAAATGAGAAAGAGAAAACAAAAAATTATATAGCTGAATGGTACCTGTGAAAAGGGCAGAAAGTTCTCTTATTCAGCCTAATGTCTTGTGTAGCTAAACCTTTATTTGATTCATCTCATTGTCAAAGTTTTAGTAACAGTACTTGGATGAGTACCTATGTGAGTGAAATAAAACCTTTCCTTTCCAGTGCCCACAGACTCTTGACAAAGTGTCAAAGGAGCAGATGCAAATCTGAAGTTTTAATTCTTTTTCTGCCTCAAGCACTGAAATTTTGCTTACTTACTGGATTATAAATTTGGAGCTTCCCCCTCCACCCCCCACCGCCCACCTCCACCCCACCTTCTTCCTAACAATAAGATATTATCAAACTGGAAAAGACTCTGTGTAGATTTTGGGGAACTTCCTTCAAATGAACTCTAGACAAAAAAATTAGACAAATGTGAAAGATGTAGGTACAAATAAGTGTCTCTGAGGCAGAGCATGGACCAATTAAACTCCTGAAGCCCCTTTCAGCTTTAAGATATGATAAGGAAGAATGATAAGTAAGTTATTAACTCTTCCTTACTCATCCAACTGTATTATTTGTGTTTGGAGTATGAGTAAAACAACATCTCCGCCACAGATGAAAACCTGAACACTTCCAACACAGAACCATAGACTTTCAGACTTCCAACATAGAAAACCAGACCTCTTACTGGTATGTTAATCAACCCTTTCACATTTTGGATAAAGATCGCCTCTCTATTTCTCTTCTACAGAATGATGAATAAGTGAACGGGTATATATTTCAGTTACTTCTCAGTTTGGTAACAACCTTGCCAGTGCCTTTCACTGAGCATTCATTGATCCAAAAGCTGTTCTCAGTACTCTGTTTGCCAGTACTCAGTCCAAATGAAATCATTCAGGATTGTCAGGGAGAAAGGGATTTCTTACCTTTACACATACACCAAAACATTGTTACAGAGGTACTCTTGTAAAGCAGTAGTCAATGATGCTGCTACGTTAGCCTGTAACTGTTCAGGCAGAATGTGCTTTGCAAACAGGTAGAAGAGTTACTTTCCCAGCTGCTCATTGCCAGCTCTCCTGGCTAGTGATTATCACTCCCTTAAATTTCTCAGCAGAGCTGCTCATGTCAAAATTGCAGTCAAAGTGAGGTAGGTTAAGTTAATAGGTTTAAATACAAGATTTTTCCTATGATAAAGCGCTCTGAAGCTGTCTTGGCAGCAGCGGAGTTAGTATATCAGAGTGATGGTAAATTCTGCCTGGGAGTGAGGATAGATAGAGGCAGTGATAAGCAACTGGAGATGTCCATAAGGCAATATAGATCTAGAAAAGGATATATGTACAAAGTATAATGTTACATCATCACATTGCCAACAGTGTATTTTGTTTACCTTTTTGTTCAACCTAAGCTTTCCCTTCTTACCCAATATTGTATTTTCTCTTTGATAAATCAGCTGTTTGTGCTGCTGTGTACTGCACAAGCTAGCTACATTCACTGATTTAGAGAGAAATGCTTTATCCATGGTTACTCTATTGTTCATGTTAGGTTTATACACTCTCAGATCACCTGGAAGGTTTAGATAGATTCTTGATTGCATTGCTGTTGAATTAACAAGCCACAAGGAGTTTTTCCTGAGTTTTTGCTTATACATTGGTTTACTGCTGGCTGCAGGAAGCTGGGCACAATGTCTGCTTGTACCAAGCTTACTTACTGATTTTCATTTAGTGAACTTGAACTGGAAAAAATAATTTTTAACAGATGAGCCCTTCACTAATGTTGTACTATTCCATTTTCATGAAGAATCCATGCCAGAGTTAAGCATTTTTAAACCATAACTTTTTTCTTCCAGGATCTATTCACAGCATGATTTTATGTTTCTGAATATGTAACGCTGATGGAGAGATAGAGGAATAGAAACTCATTTATATCTTGCGTCTAAAGAGTGCCTACAGAAGTACTTTGACTAGCTGGAGTGAACTAACTTGGTAGACTGCAAATTTAAAAAGGAGTTCTCCTCCATCTTGTTTTTCTTTTCCTAAGTCTTGTCTGCACAGTCCTTGCTCAGCTTACCATGACGTTTATCTGGGGCTTTTGTGAGTTACTTCATTTCAGTAGCTCAGCAAAAATGCTAACAAAACTGTAGACGAACTGTAGCTTATCAGCTTTTTGCCAAGCTGATAAATAGAATTGACTCAGCAAGGTATCCTCCAAGCCATATTACACAAGGGAGGGAATGATGCGGACAAGAGCAGGGAATGAACAGTGAAATTGTCACTTTTGCTGGCAGAAAGTTACTCGGGCACCTCTGCTACTCAGGGAAATGTACCAGAAAACTTTAAAAAGGTGACACTATTCCTTATCACCTGGGAGATCATCCAAGTCCCATTAAAGTAATTAATCTTTCATAGTTATTGTAATGACACCTGGATTAGGTGCTGTTTAAACAGACTGGTAAATCACTACTAGTAAGATATTAAGATGTAAATGAACTCTGATCTTTGGTATGGGTGTATATTGTTCAAGGATGGTAAGTAATTAGGAATCAAATACACATTCCAAATTTATAAAGCAATTTGTATGTATCTAGTAACCTAAATCTCAAAGTAATGTTTTAAGAATTGTCTGTGATTAGACATCATCAATACTAGTTATTTGTTAATTTTCATTCCTTTTCTCTACATTTCCTCTGTTAATTGTCTTAATATATGCAAGGTATTGAAATTTGTAATAAGTATCTTAAAAGTAAATATATAAGCTTTTAAATATTACAGACAGACTTGTTCTTCAGGTAGTAAACTGAGGTGTTAACCTCCATTTCCTACAACTTAAAAGTCTTCTGTGTTGTGCCTGCCTGAAAAAGCTCTTTTCTTTCACACCACCACTTCAATTTCAATGCTACTTCTTCACTTTCTCAGCTCTTTTAACTCCCAGTATTAACACTTGACAAACAACAGAAATTCACTATGAAATGCATATGAGAGAATCCATTGTTGCACAACACTCTGGTTTTCCCTATTAATTTCCTTTTCTCTTTGCTATGTTACTGAACACTCGGATTCTATGGTCATACTATACATGGTCATAGGCACCTGCTCAAAAAAAAAAAAAAAAAATCATTGCGCTTGTTTGATTCAAAGACCTGATAGGGAGTTTTAGGTTGAATACTGCAAATTCAACTTATTGCAAGTTCTGCTGCTGATTACTTTTCACCTCATGCAAATCTGAGCACATTAAATATCACCATCCTGGGTATGTGGAAGCCATCTAAGATAAGAAAAATTAAAATGTGGAGATATTGAACACTGAAGTGGCTGGAGATCAACACATTCCTTAGATATAAAGGATTTCCTGTTATGCTCCTGCCCCTAAAAACCTACCTAGTAAAGCGTACTTGGCACTTATCTGGATTGTACTACTATATAATTTGTATACATCAAAATTCTACATTTATTATTTAATCTGGCAGCTAGTGTAATTCAAAACCAGGTAAGCTAATAATTTAAATCGTGATATTTTATGTTTAACATATGAAAGTGTTATTATTCAATAATTTGGCATGTTTTTGCAGTAATAGTCACTCTAGAAGCTACTTTAGTGATATTTAATATTATTATGTGTTTTGGCACTGTTGCTAATTTCATCCTGCAAATGATTTAAGAGTCACTGCAAATAAAATTCTCCGTGTCTATTAATATGGGGATTGAAACTAATAACTCAGTCTGTGTCTTTATCCAGTTGCCTACCAAATTCTGTTTCCATTTGCTTATACAACTGTTCCTTCTGTTCCTTCCCTGTTTCTTCTGTTCTATGTATTGGTGTACATACTTGTCCAAATAGTAGGACTAGTAAGTTTGGATGCCCTTAGATGTGTGTTTAGTATATGAAGTAAACTGGAATTTTCAGCACATGAAACTCTCCAGCACGGCTAAGTTGGTCTCTAAACAACACTACTGAATGCCTTCGTATAGACTGCATACCTGCCCAAAGAAATCCACATTGCTCTTGAATTAATGTCATTTAGCTCTAATGGGATATGACAATGAAAAATGAGGATGCCTTTGCTCTGCTGGGAACTCTCCTCATCTTTTAACCTCACTGTAGTTCCACGTTGAAAAATTTGGAGCAAGTCTAGCCCTGTGTTACAAGTTTTTATTTTGTTTTTAGCTAGAAAAAAACCTTTTGTCTTCCTCTAAGGTAAAATCCATAACTGATAACAAACTTGATCACATTTTTTTCTCAGGTTATTGAAACTGTCTTTAAAAGACAATAAACTAAGGGTGACTTTTCAGTTGGTAATTTTATTACATCAGCTTCCTAATAGTATAATGAAATAGTTCTGAAATGCAACAGAGCTCAGGAAATGTGATGCAATTAGTGTCTATATTAATAATTGCGTGTCATGAATGCAAGAAAGGTAACAAGTGGGATTTTTAATAGCTGTACTGATAATTACTGCAACTTTCACTTGGAAGTCAGTGAAAATAGCAGCATAACTCACAGCCTTCATGCAGTTGTACAAATTAGCAAAATATTTTAAGTAAACGTTCAAATATGTTTTATATCTTACATATAACAGAAATATCCATATAAAAGCAGATATATTAAATCTAAATTTATATATACATATACATGTATATATTATATATATGCATAAACATGTGTCTACATCTTTGTGTGTATCTCTGCACATCTGTGTTTATATGTATAGTGGTTCATGTTTTTAGACTGCTACATTGCAAATAAATGCATAAGGATGGAAAATTACTTGCGAAAATTGGAAAATGCACCAGCAGATTAAGAGCATGCAAGCTGAAAATTTTTCTTTTTCTGGCAATAGTAATGCTGTAACAGCTATGTCAATAAATATGTTGTAATTCTATTATATCTTTATGTAACTAGGTAGATTTACAGAGATTTTAATATTTAAAATTAGCACATGCACATAGTATGCTTACATTTTGCTACTATTATATCTTCTGTGGATAAAATACAATGATTATACTAGAGCAGCATTGTAATGAAATAGTAATCCTAGTTTCATTTCAAATTATTTAACTACAGTTATCTTCAGTATAAAGAATACCATCTAGGCAGACATACCTAGTGGTGAGCAAACGTTGCAAAATACATAACATTATTTACTCAGATAACAGTACTTAGGTACTTTTACTTGAACTGCATTCTGGTCAAAGGAACATAAAGAGAGCTAATGAGCAATGGTAAAATGTGAATTTTCTGGAAGGTTTTTTCTGGAAGAAATGAGGTCTCTGTGGTGTCTCTTCTTATTTCCAATCTTTAATGATCTAAAAGAACAAAGAGCATATTCATGGAATTTGGTGATAAGCAGTCTGACATTACATGGAAAGGAATATTGAACACAGCTGAAAGAGAAAAAACAAAGAGATGAGATGTTAGAAACATGTCAGTAAAATTAAAAAACAGACACTAAAATAATGCAAGTTAACATATATATAGCTAGACTGAAATAAGGTCACTGCTGAAATAGGTTTCATCATGCTAGATTCTTCTAGAAAGTATGGAGACAACATGTAATATGATACTCGTCAAAAAGAGGAAGCATTTAAATGCAAAGACCTGCTTTCCACAAAGGAGGGAAAGGAAAACAGAATCAAACCCATATCAGTTTTGAAACTTTGCTCACAATGTTACCTCAGAAACTTTCAGTGCAGTGTGATTCTGTACATGCAGAATTAAACAATGAACAATATATGTTGATGTTTTTTTCAACAGCAGCATAGAGCTCTATCCCACCTACAAAGCTACTTTTCCACCGCTGCTCTGAACTACTTAGATTATGAGTTCTTCAGAGCAGGGACTGTATTTTTTGGCAGAAACTTCAAATGCAGTGAGGTTTCCAAGATGCTATCATACCACCACCACAGTTGTTAATAACTATGGTTCACTGTGGTTTCTTCCTCACACATTATCACAGTATTACCTAATGACAGCCTTGACACTACAAAGGCCTATAAAATTAACCTGTAGTTGGCTTAACACAGTTAATATTTTAAAGACATATATTGTATGTACCTCTAAATGTTAATCTTTTGTCATTTGTACTTGCAGGTATCAAAAGCCTTTCTGATTTTGAGTAGATTGATAAACAGTTTTTCCACTGCAAAACAATTTCTGAGTATTCAAAAACTGTTTCGGATTGACATTAGGATTAAATTAAAGCCTTTTGAAATTTAAACTACAGAGGATAAAATAAAAAGAGAAACTGCATGATGCTGGAAGACAGCCATCATCAGCACAATTATATGGGCCATGGGAGAAGGAGTTTCAAGTTCCTTCCCTGCTCAATTTGAAGTTGGAGATGTTTATTCTGAACATACATCTCTTTACATGACTATTCTGAAATACAAATTTTCCTTCCTGGAGATCTTAATTTCACAAACAGAAGACTAGCTATGTCTAAAGTATAGTAAAAAGGGTACCCTATCAGACTGAAGCTGAACTAGGTCAGGACTTCACAAGGGGTTTTTTGCTCATGTTTCTCTCCTGATTTCATTCACTGGCTTCCCCGCAGCTGCTTCCCTGGACTTCTTTACAGTGAGGGTGATGGAGCACTGGAACAGGCTGCCCAGGGAGGTTGTGGAGTCTCCTTCTCTGGAGACATTCAAAACCTGCCTGGACACATTCCTGTGTGATCTCATTTAGGTTCCTGCTCCGGCAGGGGGATTGGACTAGATGATCTGTTGTGGTCCCTTCCAATCCCTAACACTCTGTGATTCTGTATAGACACATATAAACTAGGTGAATAACCTGGAGCATCTAAACTGCCCCTTTATGATTAATTTTAGGCAACTGACTCCTTCTTTTACAACTCAGAATAGCAGCCTAATCACTGTGCTAAAATCTCTAATGTAGCACTGATTTGGACTGCAATTGATCCCTGGAACTATATCTTAGAAATATCTAAATTTTTTTTACTTAAACTTCCATGAAAACTGGTGAATCATTACCCAAATATATATACAAATAATGAATTATTATAGAGAAACAAATAAAAAAAAATCCTTCCCAGTTCCAGTGGACAGAACAAAGGATATAAATTGATTAATTTTTTTCACAGCTTCCTGCTCTCTACTCTCTCCCCATTTATTGTATCATTTGCAATAGGAAAAAATCATCCTCTATAATTTAATAAGTGATGTTTAAATATATGAGATATTCCAACTGCCTAGCAAACAGTCAGGCTTTTCAGTTCTTTTGTTTCCCACTGTTAGGCTAGAATGACATAGAGTTGCTCTGAAGAAAGGTGTTGACAAAAAATCATAGGATTATAGTGCATGATACTTCACAAATATTAAATAAATATTTTTTCCCACCACCACAAATTTCCATCTCTTCCATTTCCACATATGAATGATCTTAAAGCAAATGATAAAAAAGTAGAGTAGAGGACACATTCTAGACCACAACAAAAATCATATTGGTCTGCAGCTTTAGATGTACAGGAATAACATATAGGCTGCTAAATGTTTTTGTGTATAGATATGGACACACTGAAATAATTTATGCTGTCTCCAAATTAAAACTATTTCTTTGTTTAAATCTCATGGGGCTCCTTTTGCTAAATTAAATCTTCTTATCGTTTATTCTTTGTAATCCGATATTTGGGGAATTATCTGAATAATTTATTATGAGCTCCGCAGGAGTGACCCATAGCAATGCACAATGCCACAGGAGAGGGCAGGTCGCAATATCTGCCAAGCAGCATGTCTGCAGCAGTCAGATCTGCTGGGGACAAACAGACTGTAAGTGCACATGTAAATAGGGTGAACATATTCTGAAAAGAAAACAAAACTAAGCATATTTCAAAACAGCATGAGTAACTGGCTAGAGCACAAGAATAGGACTCAAGATTTTTCTCAAATAAATGACCTCCAACAAGTCCTCTTGGGTTTGTTTGTTTTGTTTTACTTCTATAAAAAAAAATGATTACCATAACACTTACTATAAGAATATAAGTAATAATGGGTTGCAAAAGAGACAAATATCAGTTCTATTGGAATAAATAGAAGTGACATCTTGAAAATGCAGGAAGTTGTCCTGTTCTGACATGGTTTTGCAGAACTGCACAATACTTCAAGGCACACTTTTGGGCATCATACCTCAACAAGAGTTTTGATCAACTAGATAAACTAATGAGATTTGAAAAAGATATTAAAGAAAGATTGAGAGGACTGAAATTACTTATTTAGAGACCACTAATCAAGGATATGATAATAACCTTCAGTCATGTAAAGTGCTGCTCTGAAAAGAAAGTATTTTGTGTCCCATCCTGATGAATAAACAAACAAACAAAAATGTTTAAATTTAAGAAAATGGGGGTCAGACCAGTCCACAGAGAAAAAATCCTTAACATAAGGATAGCTAAGAAGGGAGGGAAAAGTTGGAATGAGAAACATAGAAAAATAAATAAAAAATTCTATAATATTTCCAGGAAAGATGCCTTCTAAACTTGTTATAAAAGAGGAATACAGGCAATATTACACATACCAGACTGATTGACTTACAGTTCTTCTCAAGGTCTTATTATTCCTCATACAGACATTAGGTATCATACTATCACCTTCCAGGAATGGTTTTATAGCCTGCCAAACCCCAACCTGGGTCATAGGTTACAGATCTTGGTATAACAGATGTTACTATGTCATCAAATCTAGCCTGGGATCTCTCTCTGCATTCTGTAAAAGTGTCTTATCAAAATGGCGTTAAACTAAATTCTTCAAAAGAAGACGTTATTTATTTTTACATTCATGAGTTCAAAGCATGTTCCTGTCAGCATCTTCTGATTCATCCTAGATGGCCTGACCCTACAGCACTCAATACAACCATTCTTCAAACAGATCATTGAATTTTGATGTCCCTCTTTTAAGTCTTGACTAGACAGCTTGTCTCCAAAGCTAGATCATACAGTAGAACTGGGCAGGCTCCCATTGATAGGCTCCCTATGACACAAAAAATGAGTTTCTTATGTTAGGATGAACTCAAGGATTTTTAATGTTTTCTTGACGGAGGGAGGGAGTGTGAAAGGAGTCCAGAGTCACCAGTAGCAAAAGTAGCAAACAGCCCTGCAGAAATAGCCTTGATAAAATATTTTACAGGATAAAACATTTTTTTATTAATGAATTATCAAATCTTATCTCTGAGACGTCCTTCACAGCTACCCAGCTATACATCTGGCAATGTTGCCTTTGGGAATACTTCTGACTGGATCGTTATTTTACTTTTCTTCTTCAGTTTCTAGCAGCACTTTCAAGCTCCTTTAGAGTAAATGATATGCAAGCAGGTGGACAGAAACATGAGAGGCAGACAGAATCAGACTTGCTATTCATAAAAAAAATTCAAATATTTTCCAAGTTCATGATAGGCACTGAAAAAGCTAGTTCTACCTTAATAGTTTAAGAGATTTTTTTTGTCACTTCCTTTCTAAATAAAGTAGAAATAAATTTAAATCTTTGAGTCTTGTACAGACCACAAAGTGTCAACAGCTTACTTTTCACAGGGGAAAAATTTAGTAATCCAGGCATTTTTGAGACTGAAAATTCTTTCCAATGCTGCCAGTGTAAAAAGGCAGAGACAAAGGAATTTTAAGATCAGAAGCAACCAGATATCAAGAGTCAGAGAGGGGCGATATGATGGAGAGCTTGAGGTGATGACAAATAGAAGGAAGGGAAAGGCATTACTTAAAATCCAGCCATCAAATTAAGAAGAGGAAGAAAGTGCTATTATTTTCTTTGATAGAGTGTAGCATTTCTCTAGAGTGCTATAGCATCCTGAGGACATTGCAGAAACAGCATACCACAAACTGATGAACTGGAGAACACGTTTGTAATGTGGCACCTTTACATTGTGATAACAAAAAGTAGGATTTATCAACATGAATATAAGATGCAATTTTATGAGACTGTTAATCATATGGGATTTTTGCAAGGCACCATTTTGTTTGAATCCTTAAATGTTTCTTGTCCTTAAATTTCACCTGTATGGTTTAAAATAAGCAGAAAAAACTTTTATTCTTCTTCTTTTCCACCATATCAGGATGTAATAGTCTTTTGGAACACCTCCCAATCTTGGTTTGAAACTATCAAGAGATTCAAAAACCTGTCACTAGCATTGATAGATTTTCTTTTATAATTGAAGAAAATGCACAACTTATTTCCAATGTGGATATCTAGTTTCAAATTCCAACTACTGGTTCATGTTGCTATGTCTTCCACTAGATAAAAGAGCTCTGTAGTACTTAATGTATTTTTTTTTTCTGTGAAGATACTTACACACTGTAATGAAATCGCCTTACAATCTTCTTTTTGATATGTTCTGTATTTCACTTCAAGTTACTTTCTCCAACGTTCCCATCATTTTTACTAATTTTCTTTTCAAGAACTTTCCCTAACTTTTATCCTTCTTTTAAAATATCTAGAGACCAGAATTACAGGAAGTATCGTGATAACACTCCCAGCAGTGGTAAAATCAACTATGTGCTCTGATTAAATTTTTCTTCTCCAAGAAGCAGATTACTTCTTATTGCTACAGCATTGTTCTGAAAACTGGTTATCTTGTCACTATGACTCTTAGATCTTTTAAATCTTTTCAGGAAAAAAAAAAAAAAAAATCTTATTCTGTAGCTGCAAACTCCATAATTAAATTAATAGCATTCTATCTGCCTGCATTAGAAATACTTCATTTAGATATGACCAGTTTATCAGGCTATCCAGATTACTTTGTAGCATGTACATTTTCATTATTATTTACCATTGTGATAAATTTTATCCCTTCTATGTGTTTTATTGCTGGATTGCTAGTGATTAGATAATTACTCCCTTATTATGTCTCACTGGACAGTATCCTGTTCCCTGTGGAAACCCATTCTCCTGTATAGTGATGATTAACCACTGATGGCTTATTTTTGAGAAATCAGTTAACCAGTTCTTGATCCATTCAATATATTATACTTTATGGTGTTGTACTGTGCCTACTACCTAGATTTATTAAACAGTGAAAAATAATAGCCTGGAAATCTTCTTAAAAGTTCTTTCAGCTTCAGATTGCTTTAGCCTGTCTTCAGCAACAACTGATCTCTTCATTAAGGAGACATCAGAAATCATGCTTATATAGCCTCCTTCTGATCTAGGAGGTAATCTGTCATAACAACTCCATAATAACTTGTTTTCAGCCAAACAAGGTTGACACTAGCAACACAGAGGGCAATTTACATTCAGAATTTCCTGCTTTTTCCTTCATGGGATGAAAACAAAAGCTAAGAAAATTTTCTACCTAAAAATTCTTCCAACATCTTGAAAATCTGGAATTGTCTCTGCATTCTGATGTAATATGCCTTTTATCTGGTCCAACAGTTTATTACCAGTGATTTTCTAAACCACCTTACAATTCTTATCAGTCTTGCAATTACAATTGCTATTTTTGATTGAGGAAGACAACGTACCATGATTAACATCCCAGAAAGCTCCTCTGTTTCTCAGCAACAAGGATGCATTGAAAACAAGATCCTACCCTGTCTTCAAATTATTTTGTATTAACTGCACTTCTTCAAGTGTTAGTGTGTAGCATAAGAAAGATCAACTACAGAAATGCATTGTCCTTCAACTTTGTCAGTGAAAGAAATGCTAAGGGAAAAAAGGAATGAATACAAAATTAAAAATCTGGTCTTAAGACTAAATTTAGAAGTAATATATTCAAAAATCTTTTAGGACTATACTAGCTGCATAGTTCTGTTTTCAGAAACACAGAATCACATAAGCACAGAATTGCCTTGATTGGAAAAGGCAAGTCCAATCATTAACCTAACACTGACAACTCCCCTAAACCGTGACTAAACCACGTCCCTAAGCCCTGTGTCTAGACAACTCTTAAATATCTCCAGGGATGGGGACTACACCACTGCCCTGGGCAACCCATTCCAATGCCTGATAACCCTTTCATTAAATAAAATCTTCCTAATATCTAATCTAAACTTCCCCTGGCGCAACTTGAGGTCATTTCCTCTCATCCTATCACTTGCTACTTGGGAGAAGATACCAGCTCCCACCTCTCTACACTCTACTTTCAGGTAGGTGTATTGAGCAATAAGGCCTCCCCTCAGTCTCTTCTCCAGGGTAAACAACCCCAGGTTCCTCAGCTGCTCCTCATAGGACTTGTGCTCAAGACCCTTCACCAGCTTTGTTGCCCTTCTTTGTTCACACTCCTGCACCTCAATGTCTTTATTGTAGTGAGAGGTCCAACACTGAACACAGTACTTGAGGTGTGGCCTCACCAGTACCCAGCACAGGGATAAGACCGCTTCCCTACTCCTGCTGGCCACACTATTCCTGATACAAGCAAGGATGCTGTTGGCCTTCTTGGCCACCTGAGCACACTGCTGGCTCATGTTCAGCCGGCTGTCGACCAACACCCCAAAGTCCCTTTCCACCAGGCAGCTTTCCAGCCGTTGTATGAGGTTGTTGTGACCCCAGTGCAGGACCCAGCACTTGGCCTTGTTGAATATCATACATTTGGCTCCAGAACAAATGGGGAATGGAAATAGGGCCAAAGCCACTTGATGCTAATATAAAGAAGAAGATAGCCAAAAAAGTCAAGTGTTTCCAGGCACTTCAGAACTGAGAGTAAGGAAAGAATACAGAGATAATTAATAAAAGCATGCAGTTGTCTATGTGTGTGCACTGCTACACAAGACATGATCATTCTTTTAATAAAAGGTGTATTGGGTTTGC
>NW_010325136.1:0-22019 GCF_000700745.2 Antrostomus carolinensis | reverse complement strand
ATGCCAGCATTTATTAGCTTGTTACACAGTACAAGGGATTCTTTACTGCCTCTCCTCCCAACAAAGTGAAGTTATACGTGTATTAGCCACGAGGTGGCAATACAAGAGCTTGATATGCTAAATTTTGCTGACATTCAAGCAGGTTCGGCTTTGCGGTAGTAGCTAAGTAGATATATTTGCAGTGTTACTGCAGAGTTTGACTCTGTTTGCCAGTGTGTAACGTGTGCTCCACATCTCCATAACTGACTTCATACAAAAGCCAAGGAAGACTAAGCTGATTTTCTGGATCAATAATTTAGGTCTTTATTGTCGCTAATAATTGATATCTCTATTTAAGTGGCTCAGTAGTCAATGGGAGATGTTATGCTAGGAGCTCAGGTGCTGTTAAAAGCAAAATATCTTAGGAAAGGAGAGGCACTGTCAACACACAGCTGTCCTACTGTGAGTTCTCTCCTGCCTTTAACTCCTGACCTTCCTGAGGTCCAAAGGGACCTGGCCACCTCGGATGTGTGGATTTCCCAGACAGTTGATTGCTTCACTCCCTTAAAGTCTGCTTCTGTCATCTAGGTTTTTTATTCACCTTTCAGCATGGCTGATGCTTGTTATCCTGCATTACCAGTGCATTCAACAGTGAATCAAAAGTGGTGTCAGGTGGAAATAGTTAATTTCCAGCCTTTTAATCCTTTCTTGTAGTTGAAAGTATTTGTGTTGTTTGCAGGCATAGGGAAAGCAGTAACATCTGTGTTTTCTACACTTACTTTCAAGGACTGGTTTTCCACCCACTGTAATGGAGAAAGTCTTTTAAGACATTTTCTGTTTCAGTGTTACTTCTTTCAGTAGCAGTCAAAGCTACAGCTTTTCAGAAGGTGGGAGGTTTTGTTTGGTTGGTTGTGGGGTTTTTTGGTTTGTTTTGGTTTGGTTTGGTTTTTTTTCTCATTCAAATGAGATAGACTAAAAAACTTGTAGCATAAGAAATGGATTGTGGACTTGGCAGATGTTGCACGTCACTATATTCACCTCAGTATTTATTTTCTCATGGGGAAGTTATTATGGATGTGCATTTTGTTATTTCACACGAAAGTGATAACAGCCTGCTGCTGTCTTCTCTTGACATGGTACCAGTTTTCCTCTGAGCACTTTATGGGAAATCTTATTTTCAAGCAGATGATACATTGTGAAGTCAGTGTGTTAGCAAATACATCATTCAAATACACACAAGTTTGTGGTTTAGGAAATAAATAGCAATGTAAAGGAGGGGAACACAGTAGGAAGCCCTGAAAAAGTAAGTAACTTTTGAGATGTGAACTTCTATCAGAAGGATTTGAGATTAAATTCTGCCTGTGAGCTGTGTTGAGGCTGTTTGATCTGCTGTATGCATGTGTGCTGAGTCTGCCATGTGTTTCAGATAACATAGCTATTTCTGCAAGCCCATCAATGGCCTGTGTTGGTTGAGGCACCTTGCCAGGCCAAGGGCATTGGCACACACGTGCCCTTGTCCTCTCAGAATACAAGGCTTCACAATTTCTAAGGCCTGAAGGAAACAGTTGGCTGATCTGCCCTCATAATCCCTCTGGATAATACTGACGATGGGATTTACAGTTAACACAAATGGGGACCAGTATTTGGCAGGGGCGCATACTTTTGAAAGACACCTGGGCTGTCATTTATCTCTAACCCTATCTGTTAACATCAAGCTGTCTGCTTAGACAGTTGATAAACAAACTTTGTCTTCAAAGCTGATAACGGCAGATTTCTTCTGGGAAAATATGCCTCAAGCCTCTTCTGTTTCTGGAGATTGTTTGTGTGCACATACAAGTGTTCTTGTTTACATACTGCACAGCCTGCAGCCACACAAGCCTCAGGCTGTGCTCCCAGCAGGTTGCATAAAATAAGCTTTAAAAGGCTGGTTAGTGTTTGAAAAAATGAAAGTGAGCTTTGGGACACGATGTTGGAGGAATTGGGTGACTACTGCTTTTCTCTTACAGCTTTCTCCTACTGCCTTTGCCAGCTTGTGGGTGAGCTGTTAGATATAAGTCCCAACGGGAGCCATTTCTCAGGGGCCACATGTAATTGGCTGCATGAGCAGAAAGCTAACTCAAGTCAGTGTCGATTGTAATTGATAAGGTAGTGTTTCTATCCACCTAAAATGTTCTATAGTGTCAAACGAAAACCACAATTTCCCACTTTTATTAATCCATGGTTTTTGGACATCATCCTGACAACTGTGACTGTACAGAATAGTGTGTATGCCTGGGAAAGGAAAATTAAAAAGGGAAGAGAGGAGCAGAATATGACTGCCAGCCTGAAAGTACAGTGCTAAGGAGAGAGACTACACACGATATTCTTTTCTACCAGAAAAATAAAAGTCATTCTTGGGAATGCCCAGTGTTCTGTAATGTAAACTCTCCTCTGTGAATGAGCATTTTTAGTGTACTGCTTCTTGTAGCAGCCTCTTGTTTCTTCCCTAAATTTTGGTGCTTGTTACGATGGGTAGGATATGAAAAAGGCAGAGAAGAGGAAAGGATCTAAGAATTCAGAAGCAGACACAGACAGATTTACTGAAATATTTCTGCTTATCTTGCTAAGAACAACACAGAAAAACTTTCTGGATTCTCTAAAATCTTCTTGGACTGTTCCAAGGTGTTTCAGTGGGGCTTGGTGTGGTGCTTGGGGTGGTGGCAGGGAAGTGCTTTCCAGGCTCTATTCAGAGGAGCAAATTTAGTGCTGCCAGTGTTCCTCCAGTCTTCTGTCTGTTCTGCACTTGTCAGCCTGGGAATCAGCTTTCCTTGAAGTCAGTAGATATGTTTTAATTGACCTTAAATAGCAACATCCCCAAAAATCCTGCTAAAATGTAGCTTGTGTTTATCTGATGTCAGAAGATGTCATGCTGCTTTGACTCAACACATTAAATATTCAGTGACCTGGAGTGGAACACCTTCTTTAAAGATGATATATTATAGATTATAAAATATTCCTTACTCACTCCAACCTCCCCTTCCCTTCCTTGTTTTTACATCTCAAAATGTGTTTTTCAAACACAAGCAAACAAGAGTTTTCAAACTGAGTAAACTTTAAGTATCAATAGCATGTCTGCATATTTCCATGAGACATGTGGGACACTTTGCAGTTCTTGGCATTTGTATGTAACATGATGATGCTCTGTCTTCTCTTAGTATGTAGCTTGGGATTTTTTGTGTGTGTTTTGACATGGATACTGAACACTTGTTGCATTGCACATTCCTGTTTCTGATTTAAGGTATTCAGTATATATTTGAATCAAAGAGAAAGAACCTGGTGACCACTTAAGCAAATGATGAAATACGATGTTCCCTGATGCAGACTACAGTGGCAGCTTTCATTCCAGGTTGGTGGTTATTTTCCTTACACTGCATCACGTATATAAATAGCTGTCTTTGATGTTTACAGATGACGAATTTGATGGGTTTTTGGTCTGAAAACTAATAATTTACATTCCTGCGCACTCTTTCTTCCCAGGAATTGCTAGCCAATGCCTTCTGTTTAGGCTATTCATACCCTGTGTGTTGCTACATGATAAGGGGAAATTATAGACTGAGATTCTACCTGAAATCTTTTAGACCCAGGTGAGTTCCCCGAACATGTTACAGACTTCTCTCCATGGATGATAAGTCAAGCTGCAAATGCTGATAAAAGATAGAGAAAAATGTTTATGTTTTGCAATGGAGGGCAATTACCAGCTGGAATCCCTTATGGATCTACATTAAGCTCAGTGCTGTTTGAAGTATCTATAAACAATGTGGAAAAGTAGATGGTTAGTGAATGGTTGATGATGAGGACATGATACCAGCTCCCAAAGACATTTCATGATGCTCAAGTCTAATAATGTTTAGAGATTTGCTGTGTATCAAGGTGCTATTGTATCTAATCTGGCTTGTTAGACATCATCAAGGTATCAAAATAAAGGTTGAATAGAATTCAGGAGGAGAAGAAACCTTAAAATTAATGTTTCTGCTAGGTTTGTAAGAAAAAAATCTTTGTTTCAAAAGTGGGATCCACTAAGAAGAAAAACACTTGTTCTTTCTCTTACCAGAAATGCTTTGTTACAAAGAGGGAAAGCAAAGGTGGTCTGTGCCCAAATGTGTTTATAGTTCAAATATAATGTGAAGCAGTAGTTACTACAAACAGACACAGAATACGAACAAACAATGGGAAATGATGGACAGCCATAGTCTAAATTATAGCATGACAGCAAATATATTTAGGTTAATGAATATAAATGTATCTTTGCAGTTTCATTTTTATTTGGAGAGACATGTAAGTGTTTTTGCAATAATAGTCCAAGAAGTAGATGAGGGTTTTGCACAGTGCAGGAGGCTTTTTACATACAGATGTGATGTCTAACTGCTCTTATAAGCTGAAGCTTAAGAAATGCTTTAAATTCCTGTTGCAAATCTGTGTGTTTATGTCATAAAGCTCAAGGAGGGGGGAAAACTGATATCAGTGAAATTTTTTTTCTATCCTACCAGTAAAATTAAGTCCTATGAAGTGAACAGGCTTAGAGTAGTGCATAAGCCTTCATCAGAAAAAAAATGTCAAAAGAAGTGAACCGTGGTCATCTTAAACCCCACCCTTGAGAGATTTAGGTACCACGTGGGAGGAAGGTGTATCTATCATCAGTTGGAATAGATAGGTCTGCTGTCTCCTGGAGATCAGACCTTGCACTGGGTCTTTCTAAACGCAATTGTCAGAGGCACCAGCTGTCTCCCTTTTGCCTAAAAATCCATTAGCTACGGTTCTCACTTAGGATGTGGACATAAGGCTCAAGTTGCTCAGATGAGGGCTCGAGCAGATATTTGGAGAGTTTGGTAATACTGGGTTTGTGAATGAACCCAGGGGATGTGCAGAGAGTGTGTTGTGCTCTGCTAATCTAATGTGAGCTCTGGGAGCCTCCTGATATGAGGGGTGGAGGGATGCCTAGCCTTTCTCTCCTGGGTTAGGCACTGGGAATTTTAGTGTTGTCATGGTTTTTGAAGTTTCACCAGGGAAAATCTTCATGTGTTGGGAAGTTTCACTGGTAAAATAGCATTGTGCGGCCAGAGGACTTTGCTACATCTACGGCAGGCAGCAACTGAGCAGTAGATTTGCAGAAACAAAATTAAGACCCACGTAGGCAGAAGGTACTCAGGATTTAAGGCCTCACAGCAGGTAATTCTGTCTATGTCTCCTGCTTTTAGAAGCCCCCCTGTCCCCTGAGGGCACTACCAGCCCTCTCTGCCCTGACCAGCCTCCGCTGGGACCTCCCCACCCTAACCGAGGTCCAGGACCCTGTTTCAACTCAGCCCTGGGCACCTGTCCTGGCTGCCTTACAAGGGTGCCTCTGCCCAGCCTTATCTCCAGGCCCAGCTCTTTTTGCTCCTGATTGGACCCCCTGGTCCTGGCTCATCCCTCGATGGATCCTGTGGGGCTGAGCCCCTTGATGAGGTCTGTTGGGTGGGGGGTTGCCCTCAGCCTCCTGCTTGTCCCCCCTCCTGGGGCAGCCCCACGTGTGACTCCCCAGAGTGCTGGGCAGACTGAATGTGGCATTATGGGGCACACGTAGGAAAGGCAGGTCTGTCAGTGAAACACAAGATGTCTAGAGATGCTGGGTGTCTCAAAAGGGTGCATTTTATTTTCTGGGTTGCCGGAAAAGTGTCTACCTTCTCCTGCAGCTCTCACTCCTAGCCCTTAAACTGCAGCCATTTCCTGCCTGCCTGAAGCTACCCATGAGGTCAGCTTCATTGCAGCTGGAGTTATTAACGCTACAAGGACACGACAGCACTGCTGTGTGATACTGGTAAAAATTGATAGCCCAGAACCATCACGTTTTTAAGAGGCAGTGGGTTTTACTGGTTGTGAGCTGCAGTGAGTGTCTGGGTGAAAGGTCTGTCGGCCCAGAAGCCTTGTTTTAGTTATGAAGTTACAATGTTGGCCAGAAAAAGCCAGCAGAGACTGAAAAGCAGACAGAAATCCAAGCTTCTCCATGGTGATTGAATCCAAGCCATAAAGCCTCCCATCAATGCTAGGAGTAAACTCCTGGAGGCAATGGCTGCTAAAGAGCATTAGGTCATCCTCATGCTCACTTTCATTACCAGCTGAAAATATGGCTGTGGTCCTACATGTCCTCAGAGCTGCAAAGTGCTGGGTTTTGGCCCGTTATTTACCTTCCCTTTGCCAGTCTATCACTACACAGCAGCTGCAGGCTGGGAGACATCCATGGAAGTTGAAGCTGCTTCAACTGTCATGATTTGGGTAACAGAGACTTACAGATTTCCTTAACCTGTTGAAATAGATGATGGCAATGGACAATCCTCTGTTTTTCTGTGGGACTCCAGCAACATGAAAACCAGGTCCCGTATATCCTCATCTGCAATTGCTTAATTATCCTTGCAAGTAATGAGTGACAGTTCCTCAGTATGAAGTGTATCTTAGCTTTATGGCCTACTATAGGGTATTGGTAGATGTTTACATTGCTTAACTTTAATGTTAAAAGAGACAAGCTGTTTCAGAGCCCGGGATAACCCCTGACTGCCAAATAGAAGGGAAAAACTCCAGGAGCAGCTGTGCAAGCAGTTTAATTTTTTTTTGTATGTGAACCTGAAGTAAACCTGAGGAATTTATTATTCAGTCTTTATCATAAGCACATAAACAAACATGTTTTCTATAAATAGCATTTTCATTAACAGTGGTACACAAAGGAGCCTTCTGTATGTGTGGCTTTGATATTGTGGTTACGTACAATCAGTGGATCATTTTTAACATTTATTAGCAATAACCATGATTACTATTTAACCTTTTAGGTTATATCAGTACACATACATATGAAAGCTGGGTTTTTTTAAAGTGTATATAAAAATAAATATACACACATACATCTATACAAATATAACCCTGTAGCCCTTTTAAAATACGTTAAAGCTTATGGGAAGAAGGAAGAGCAGAGCGCGGGGAGATGAACCCCACTGCTAGAGACTTTCCCAGCTAGCTAAAACCAATGCAGCTGGCTCTTTGCTATCTGTCTTCCAAAGAACTAGATTATGGTCTGCTGACATTTGTTTGGTCAAATGCATTTGAATAGAGAGGAAGAGCACAGCAAACTTCAGAAGGCAACTTTTAAAAAATCAAACTAAAAAACCCAGAAGGGTGGTGCCTGCACCCAGCACAGGGAGCTTTGGCAGCTGCTATGATGGTCCCTCAAGTGCTACAGAAAGTTCAGTAATCCAAAGTAACTCTTAGTCATCTTCAAAATATGTTGACATATTTACTAGGGGCTGACAAATGTTTTAAGTCCACCTTTTCACTCACTGTGACTAGTTCCTTTTGGTGCTTTGGTGTTCCCTACTCCATATCTCTGGTGTTCCCTACTCCATCTCTGGTCAGTCACTCCAGCCCTCAAAAATGCCTCTACTCTTGCTGTCTCTTCCCAGCTCAGGAGATGGAGATGTTCAGAGCCATGTGCCCTCCATAAAATATTGTTTCAGCTTAAACTGATGACAAGTGCCGGGAACAAACAAAGTCAGAGCAGGGGAATGGGAAGAGTACAGAAGTCAAGCCAGATTGGGAAAAACAGTTAGAGAAAAGATACTTCAGAGAAACTTCCTTTACCTGAGAGGTTTAAGAAAGGTGGTCTTTGTACAGAAATTCTTCAGTCTCTTGTGACAGTTGTGTTTGCTTTGTGTGGCTACTGTCCTGTGTTAAAAAAAATACTGAAAACCAAAAAGAGACCTCTCTGTTCCCCGTAGTCCCGTGACTGGCTGCCTGGGTAAAACAATGTATGTGTCTCAGGGTAAATGAGATACATACATTACCTTTGCCTTTCTTCTAGAAGCCAAATTTCAGTGATGAGCTGAATAACAGATAGCAAAGCAGAATCAAAGAATACATTGATAAATGATGAACATAAGGATTTAAAAGCAACCATTCAAAGGTAAGTGGTAAATTCATTAAATCAGAATTATTAGACTATAAATCAGTTACAAAAGCTTCAGTGAGACACCAGCTCAAGATACGATGCAGTAGGTGCTGGGACAGGTACGTACGTACCTAAGTACGTACTTAGAAAGGTAGGCAGTCATTAGCTAAGAATCATGCCTGTTCCCTGTCTGCTACATGATACAGATGTTTTATCATAGTGACATTTCTACTTCATTTATTTTATTTGAAGCAGACAAGTCACCATACTTCACAGGCAGCATTTTTTTCATAAGACTGAACTTTATCAGTCAAAAGCCTTTTTGCTTATTTGCATTTCACTTGCTCTTTCCACTTTACAAAGAGTTTTCCATGTCAGCGTTTTTTCTTCAGATTAGTTATTATTTTTGTTGCTGCCTAGTACACAGTAGCATGGTCCTTGTATCTTTTAGTGCTTGTCTAAATGATCATGGTAACTATGTGCAAATACTGGCGGGGAAAAAAAAAAAAAAAACCTCCCCTGCCAGTCAGCAGTATTTTGAGGTGGAAAAAAACTCAGGGTGTGGAGGGTTTTGCTGGAGAACTGGAGAAGTCTCCATTTCACCTGGCCAGCCATAACGTGTGAAAATCAGCAACAGTGTAGATCCAGGACCCCTGGATGGCCCCTTAGTTCCCTGTGGGCACTCGAGGGAAGATTGTAGCCCAAGCAGTTGCCACTGGTTCAGCTGAGACCCCTCAGGACTTGCTGGAGGGTCCTGCAGCCAGATGGGTGCTTGGGGGTGCTGGGATGTGGCCACCCCAGTCCTCCCCACTATAGTGTCCTCTGGCCCTGCTAAGAGGGTGGGTGGTGGGCTCCAGCCTGCCCTTGCCATCCATCTGTCCTGTTGCTCCTGCCATCGCAGGTGTGCAGCTGGGGGGTAAGAAGGGTGCTGCTCCAGGGCTGTGGTCATGGGAGGCTGTGTGGTCATGTCTGGATGAGGCAGAACTTCAGCCTGTCTTTGGGAATACCAGGTGCTGCAGAAACAGAAGCTCAAGTGCATTTTTAATATCTTTTCCTTTTTCCCCCCTCCTTAATAGTGGAGTTGTACCAGGATTTAATTTATCTTTGGCACGTATAATTTCCACTGTGTTTATAATGGGTTTCTTTCATGCTGAGCAGCTCGATTTTTGTTTGGTTTTTTAATATTACCTGAACTGTTGCACTGTGATGGATGATTAATCTTTACCAGTTGTGTTATTAAGCAGTTCCTGCAAAGTGTACATTCAAAAGTCTACACTTCCCATTCTCTCTCAATAGAAAGCCTGGGCATATGTTGCATTTCATTTCGAATTACATACGTTAAGGTGAATTACATGCTATTACTCAAAATAAATTGGTCTTTGATGTAAGTTCAGCATATGAATGGCCAGTTATAATTATATCAAGTTGAAACAGAATTGAGTACTAATGTGCGTAGTCCAAAATAATTCTGTGTGTTTATAATAGAATCAAATCAGCAATTTTCCATTGTTTCTCAGTTCAATGTGGCCATTGTGAAATAATTTTTTCCTTTGTAGATTTGAGCTAAAAATTCAAGTGTTATGTGAATAGCACTGACAGAGGCAGAGGAAAGGTGATCCTTTCTAGTTTGCCGTCTCCGATTTCCATATCCCCTCAAAGGGAGCAGCTGGTTGGTGAGTCACTGCGCTGTCGCTTCTGTTCATTGCGCTTTTGTGAACGTGCTGAGTTCCCAATATATGTGCTGGTATTTATCATAGGAACACTCCACTCCAGTATCTTAGCTGCTCTGTGGAGTAACATAAAACAGAGTTGCATACAATTTGGGGCAAGGGGAGAAAGGGAGGACACACATTCTGTTTTCAGTCATTTAAAGATCCCATGGGCCTTCCTGGGGTTGTTTCAGTGATAAATACCGATCCTCTGCCACGCTGGAATGCACAGACAGTGCTCTGCTGGAGCAAACCAAGCATCTGCTTTTAACGCAAACATAGGACTTTTTAAATGAGAGGATTAAACACATTCCTGGTGTTAGACCTGAACTTCAAGGCATTTGGTTATTTTGGTTAATCTGTAGCTAGCACACACACCGTGCTGGATGGAATTTGTTATCAGCTGTGGTTACAGGCAGCTCCAAGGTTGTGTGGAGCCATGAGGCTCTTCAGGATTCACAGTTCTGCTGTTGGGCTGCCTATTTTACAAGAGCATGTGTGTGTTTGCTCCATTTTGGTTTTAATTATTGGTGGCAAATATGCTTCAGGAGTGAAATATGTTTTGTCAGGAGAAATCTGGAAGTGCTTTCTCAGGAGAAAAATAATTAGAAAGGTTAATGCAATCCACTCTGCAAAAGACTTTAAACTCATTTGCTTGGAGATGTGAAGCAGATGCTTTGTTCACAAAACTATATTAAATTAGCCCTAGGGAGGTCCCATTACAGTTTCTCAAGTACAGCAAAAATGGCAAATTAAATATATATCAATTTTAAATATTGAAGAAAATGTCTGCTTACAAATGTGTACAGTGCCCCACGCAAACCACAGTCATTTTACTGTGTGCTTTGTTTCACATAAACCTGAGGAGTGTGAAAATTAGAATTGTAGTTTTTCTGTATTAAAATGATAGATTTCCTTGGATAGGAATGTGATTTTAACAGGATAGCAGAATCAATACTGGAAGCCCTGACCTGCAAGTCAGTTCCTTGCAACAAATGGAGACCAACTTTGGGAACAATTTCCTGTTGAGGTAAACAGACAGAGCCAATGGGTTGCCCGTGGCCAAGAAGGGCTTGCTCATTTTTAGTAGACAGGTTTTCAGGACAGGTTGTACATGCAGACAGTATTGTAAAGGGCCTCATCCTGCTCATTTTGGGCTTTTGAACTACCTGTTCTGGGTCATGAGAAGCTGAAGTGCTGGGATTGGGAGTCCAGCCCAGCAGCAATCTCTCTCTTGTTTGATATTGCCAGGGCAGTACACCAGCTTCTATCAAGTTTGCTCTGGCACAGCAATAATAACACTCACCTGACGCAGATCACATCCCTGACTCTCACTCAGCGCCTGCTTGAGCCTGTCTGGCTAAAATTTTGGCTGCAGTTCCAATGTCTTTGTAGGACATTATAAACCCAGATGTTTCAACCAGAAGAGGTAGAGTCTAGTCCTTAGTGGAAAAAACTAACCAAGAGAGCACTTTTCAATTAAATATTTCAAAACTAGATAAATCTGTTGGTGGGCTGCATGTAAAAACATTCTTAATCTCCCACCAGTTTTAGAAACATTGTTCGTGCAGATTGTGTTTCCTTCTGTAATCCAGAGAAGAAACAGATTTTACAGCAAAAAACCCCCTTGTTCAGGTATTGGTGCAAGCATGCCTGCACCAATATGTGGTTCAAACCTGTTCTAAACCCGTTGCTGGTGCTAATGTGGGATGAATTGCTGGTGTGAGAGATCACAAGAATGATTAAAATGGGAAATTTTGAGTTATATGAATTCCTTCCCTTTGAGGTTAGCAGCTCCATCCATCATTTCAGTTACAATAGGTTTTTTATCTCTGCAAATAATTTTTCACTACTGAAAGCATAGCTATCCCTCTGCTGGGATTAAAGCAGAAATTTAGAAGGAACAGAGGTAACTTTGGGGCTAAGATAAGAGAAGCTGTTTCCCAAGAAAGCACTTGAGAGGTATTCATGTTGATCAATGTGTTTCCTGATCATCGCTTGAACCAGGATCTCATGTTTTCTCAGGCTGATGGGACAGCAATATAAAACCTCTGCATTTTATTCCCCTGTTCTATATGCTCAAATTTATTACTTCCCCTTTGTCTGGTTAAACTCAAAGATATATGATATAGGAAAAGCTACTTGGCATAAATACAGAAATGCAGTTCTGTCTGAAGCACAGAGAAAACAAATGCAGAGGCAGATTTCATAATGAAACATGAGGTTTTCATTTTATCACTTCACTTCCTCCTAGGTCATCTGTCTGGGTGATCTCCAGGAGTAATACTCTTCAAGCACAATAAATGCATTCCCCTCAGGTATGCAAGCTCTCCTTTTACAGTTGTGAAGTACTATGAAGGCAGCTGCCTTCATTCAAATGCCTTGCATTTTTTTTTTTACAGAATTCCTGGCATCTGAAATGTGATTTGTTTATCTTTTCTCTTGATCCACCTGAAGACATTACAGCACTTGTGCTGGGTAGTGATGCCCTTCCCAGGAACTCTATGTTTGGCCAACCCTTCCCATGGTTTGAGCCCAAGTGAACTTGTCTCAGTGTGGGGAAGAGGAAAGCCCACCTCCCCAGTGTCCATCCTCTTATCTCGCTTCTCCCCCAAGATCTCCCCCATGGGAAATGGGAATCCTCCTCTATAAACTTGATGTGGGGTAGCCAGCCATGGTCTGCCTGGCTAAGGGGCCTTCTACCCAAGTCATTTATTTCCTTTGACTGGAACTTCACTCTTCTCAGAATCAAAGTTCACATACCCTATATCGACCAAAATATCCCCAAACTCTGTGCAACTGAAAGGGAAGGCGGCCTGGGCCATTTATTTATCTCTTCACTCAACAAGATGTCTTGGGGAAGGAAGTCTTATCCTAAAGAGTTGTTGTCTTTCTAGAGTGCATCAAAAAGTTTCAGAAGCCAGTTTCTTGCCTTCTATGACATTTGGCACCTAGCTTGGTATCAGCAGCCTGAGTCTACATTGGGAAATGTTATGAAGTTCAGTTCAGCCTGTACACATACAGTCATTCACAACAATACATGAAAAGTGGAGGCAACAACAGGCTTGAAACAGTCTGCTGCATTTGAAATTACAATGCCAAGGTGTTTTCCAGGCACCTGGCATAAGAGAAAACAAAATTTAAAAAAAAAAAACAACCCACAAACCAGAACCAAACCAAACCAAAACCACACTCCCCCAAAAAACGACAGAAAAAAGCAAAAGATGTTGATAGGATTCATACCACTGAAGTCCTCTGGCTTCAGTACCTCCATAGGCTATGTGGGGCCATAAGCTACTGTTTATCTGGGGAGTCACTGAGGAGTTCAGTGCTGCCAGACCAGTGTCTTCTGAGTTTTCAGACTCCCCCAACACAGCCAGATCATCTTCAGTTGAGCTAAAAGGTACCCTCAAAAAAAAAACCCCAAAACTGTTTTTACTAATACTACAAATTGAATAGCATGCCAAGGTTAAAAGTGTCTTTTTCTGGCTTAATTGCTTCCTCTCCTCATTTGTACATGCTTTTTTGTAGGAAACAGGAGCAGATTTTAGCCTAGATAAGAAAAGACTGAGAGGGGACCTTATCAGTGTTTAGAAATATCTAAAGGGTGGGGATAGGGCCAGACTCTTTTCAGTGGTGGCCAGTGACAGGACAAGGGGCAACGGGCACAAGCTGGAACACAAGAGGTTCTGCTTAAACATGAGGAAACCTTTATTGTGAGGGTGACAGAGCACTGCGACAGACTGCCAGAGAGGTTGTGGAGTTTCCTTCTCTGGAGATACTCAAAACTTGCCTGGATGCTTTCCTGTGCAACTTGGTCTGGGTGAACCTGCTTTGGCAGAGTGGTTGGACTCAATAGTCCAACTATCGGACTCAATGATCTCCAGAGGTCCCTTCCAAGCCCTACTATTATGTGATTCTGTGATTCCAACAGCAGCATTTCTGGCCCAAATAATTTTTTCTCATTCCCCACAAAGTCTCAAGTGCTCAATAGCATCTGAAAGGACTGTCAAACTGTCACAGAGGAGTTTCACCCATCGAAGGTGAAGGAAAAGGAATAAGAGTACTCAGTTAAAAATGCATTTACTCCATTAGGCTGAAAGCATTTTTTCCTTTTTCTGTTTTTTTTTTTTTTTTTTTTTTTAATGATCGTTTTCACAGTTGGAATAGGGGTACTTGCAAACAAAACTGCAGACAATAGTTCTTAACTTTTGATCAGTAAACATTAATTTTATTGTTATAATTCCTCTTGTTTTACTTGGATACCTTCTTATCAGAATCAGAGGCCCTGTGAGATCCCAAAACAATACTTTTACTTTGTTATGCAGTAGCCTGTCAAGTTTTATTTCCTAAATATGTTTCAAGTTACCTCCACACCCTAAATGCTTTTAATAGTTTGATTCTGGTATGTCAAAACACTCTTGGGTCCAGCTCATATTCACTAAAACTGCCTTATGTGTCTACATGTCCTCTTGCAAAATTCCTGAAAAAGTGATGAATATGTTGATGATGAGGAAAGCACACAAGTCCATGCTACTGAAGAAACCAGGATTCATTCAAGGAACGGTGGTGTTAGTGGTACTTTGTTAACCAAAGGATTTCATGAGAAGAAAGGTGTTTCCTCTGGAAATTTGCTATTCAGCAGCATGAGAATTCTGATTAATTGCTCCAGGCAAACTGCTGCCAGCAGTGTTATGTTACACCTTCATGAAAAAGGCTCACTGGAGCAGGACCTGGGCTGCTTGGTCCCTCCTCCCAGTGCTCTGGAAGTATCTAGTCTTGCTTTGTTTTGTTTTGTTACCTTGGGCCTAAATATTTATAGTGCCATCTGTGAAAGAGAGATTGGCTGGTCCTATCACCCTGCATTGTGGAGGAACCGGCTGGTATGTGCTCTGTGGGCTTCTAGGGAATGTGAGACACAGAGGTTTAACTGGGGCTCTCCCACCCCAGGAGTGTCTTACCTCTGAGGTCACTGGGGACTTTTGTGCAACTCTGGTCCTTTCTTTTTTTTTTTTCTTTTTTTTTTCTTTTTTTTTTTTTTTCCCTCCACTTCCTTTTGCTTTTGGGCTTTTGGTAATACAAAATAGAAAAAGCTAGAAGTAGGAAAGTATTTTGTTCAGATGTTTTGTATTTTCTTGTGAATATTCATTGAATTAGATGCTTTGTATTTTCTTGTGAATATTCATTGAAACCTTTTTCAGGGTTTCTGAAATGGTGGTTTCTTACATGACATTATTGAGATTTGAGTTTTAAGAGAAATCGCCATGCTTTCCCTTCCAGGGTTAATATTATTGGGGGTCTGTTCTGCAGTGGGAATGTGGGTGTGTATGCCCAGCAAGTAGGGAATATTATGCAGGGCTGAGCTGAGCTTGGGGTACAGAACTGCTGATGCTAAAACCAGCAGATGGGTTCTTCTCACAGCTCTTCTCCCTCCATCTGGTGTGCTGGGGAGGGTGTCCTGCAGCCCAGGTGGCTGGGGGTGCCTCTTTTGTCCCTGTCCCTTGAGCTGAGTGGTGGTCTGTGGGTTATCCCGTGTCTCAGGAGAGCAAAGGAGCCCTTGAAGCTGTGTCTCCCCTGCAATGTGACTCCTGGGGAAATGTTGCAGCAGAGCAGGAGGCTTTGGCATGCTCCTCTTTCCTCTCCTCCACCCTCAGTCCGTGCTCCCAGCCTGGCTGCAGCCATGCTGTGGTTGCTGCTGTCACCATGATAGGGAAGGTGGCAACAGGTGCAAGGTCCCAGTGGTGAGGCTGGTTCCTTTCAGCAATGACTCCACCAAAAATGATTGCCCCTCCTGATAAGCCCTCAGCCTGCCAGGTGTGGCAGCAGAGTTGGTGCCAGGTGAGTCACCGCACACTCCCTGGTGGCACTTGCCAGGCGGAGGCCAACGCCTTCCACTCACTGCTCCACTGGGCTGGCTTTGAGGAAACCCGGCGTGTCGGTCCCAGCAGCCATGAAGGTGTGCCAGGCATGGGCTGGGGCTGGCTGGAGGAGGCAATGCTCTCCTCCTGCCGCGGGGGATTTACTTTACAGCTGTGAATTCACAAGGATGTGTTGATTTCTCATATGCAAGCTATGGCTGCAGTAAAGCACAGGAGAGTCCTTTGGTGGAAATTACATAGAAAAACCAGAATAATCCCACTTAAACCAAAACTGAGGATGGGTGTGGCTTTCCTGTCTAGAGTTCAGCTGGCCAGCTGTAAATGAATGGCTCCAACAGCCTTTTATTCCTACAAATAATCAGATATTGCTCGTTAAGTGTAGATAGGATGTGTTTTGCAGTGCTAAATCCCAGCTATAGACAAAGGACTCGGGAGTGAAACCATGTTAGGCAATTCCTGGTGCATATGGCACAGAGCTAATGTGTAAATATGACCCCATTGCGAGCTGTTAACCCCTCCGTGCTCAGGCAGCCGTGGAGCAAGGAGAGCACCTTCCTGAGCAGTGGCACTTGGAGACCAGCACCCCCTACTCCAATTCCACATCTGGAATGGCTGAAACCTGCACAGCTGGGGCAGGCCCCCCCTTGGGTGCTTTTTCTGTTCAAGAAGACTGAGGGGGCACCAGGGAAGTGTGGTAGTACTAGTTAGTAGTATTTTGGGTGCCAGAATTGCAGCTTTTCTCCTGACTGGCAGGTATAGGTGTGGGGAAAACACACTGTTGCACAACCCTTTCTTTTAATAAAGGTTCAAATGTTGGTCCCTGTTTCTCCAGGGAAATTATCCTAGTGAGTCCTGGCAGTAGCTAATGAGGTCCCTCCTTGACAAGGTCACCTTTTGACTCGGGCACCTCCACTTTGCTCAAGCTTCAAAATGCTCAATTAGCTCCTTTCCTAAACCCTGTTGGCTCTTGTGGGATGACTACTCTGACTAGGGACTACGAGTGAATGGCCCACCTGTCGCTGAGATGCTGTATCCTCTTCGAGGTCTGATGGTGCAGCTTTCTACCATGCAAGTCCTCAGCTAATCCCAAAGGAGGAGCTTGCTTTGGCCAATAGTTCAAAAGGAAGGCTTTAAGTTACCAGGTAATATTAAAAAAGCTTACATTTGTGGATTGCATGTAATACATGCTACTGCAGCACTTCCAAGATGAATTAAATAATGGGCTATGATATATATCTTTATGGTTTGTTTAGTGGTTGTGTTTCTGACTCAGTGGGCAATTTAAGAGAATACTTCCTGAAATTAATTACTCTGGAGGCAATTAACATCATTCAGGATCATGAAACAATGCAAGCAACAAGCCTTTTGGTTTTTCTCATCTCCCTAGGGAGGAAGTACAGGTCTGGGACCTGAGTCATATAGCTTCAAGCCAGAGGAGACTTGAAAAGGATGACTCTTGTCCTTTGAAGTAAAGAGTAAGGGAGAAACTCTTTCCAGACTCTAATGTATAAGGTTATGACCCATTTTCCTGGCTCACCACGTGAACAGAGCATGATGGCGTGGTATGACAGGCATGCATGAAAACACTGAGATATTCTTTATCCGGAGTGCTTGTCTTCTGATCAGCTAAAACCGCATTTCATGGGACAAGGCTCACTCTCTCATTCCTTGAAAGCCCTGACCTGCAGGCTTGGTGCCATAAACTGGGCAGCAATGAGACTGGATGGAGAACTGTGAAGGGGCTCAGGGACTTCAGTGAAAGGCACATGTAAGTCAACTGCATGAAATAATAGCAAGGAAGAGGATAGTGAAGAGACCCAGTTACTGTGATTGTGGTCTTGATTTCTCCTGAGGACTGCAGCAAGAGTCTTCTTCCTCTGATGAGTAAGGTGCCTGTCAGGTCATGCACGTCAGAGCCATAGTCAAGGTTGGTGACACCCCTGACTGAACTGTGCTGGATCCTCTGTAGGCAGAGCCTCAGCCTGCCACCAGCCATGTGTACCTGCCCTGGCCTAATGCCATACATGCCTGACACCCAGGAAAACTGTCTGGAAAGCTACACAGGCTCAAAAGAGCCATAGCAAAGAAGGTGAAAAATAGAGAAGGAGGTGTCAAATAAATTCCAGAATTGATGCAAGAGAAGACAAAGGGAAAGTATAGTCATGAGGGAGGAAACAGCAACCATTGAAGTTGGTTTAAACTATTGCAAAACCACATTCTGAGCCAGGAATGCACCCAGATTGAAACACAGAATTTCACTATCCTGTATGATGCTATTGTGGTTCCCTGACTTTACTTTGTTGCCCACAGTAAACATCCTTCAATGCAAGCTTTGGGCTTTTAAGTGCTCCATAAAACCCCTGAAGGATCACGTGTTGAATAACCTCCCTAAGAAAGCATTGCAAATTCTTGCAATTTACAACTAGTTGAAAACTAGTAAGCAACCGGATCAGACTGGAAAGGCTTTCTTTAAAAAGAGTCAAAATACAACTAAAAGATGGTTTGTAATACCTTAAGGCAATCTCTCCTTGGTTTCATCCATTTGTTTTTTCTCTTTCAGTTCAATTCAAAGTCAACTAAATCTCACCTTAAATCATAGGACTTCTTTTTGCTTGATGTTAGTCTTCTCTTGTTGAGCTTGTGTGAAGATACAGTGGTGATGGCAAATCAGGGAGTCTACTTGCTTAATGTTGCTTCAGCTTCATTTCTATGGGAAAATAATTTTTTAAATCTGGGTGACAGAAGCCATTGTGAGATCACCTAGTAAATCCTTAGCAGGCAGCGTCTTAGGCACTCTCAGTCTCTGTCCTTATTTATTGTTGGAATGGAGCTTCATATATTACACCAGAGATTAGGTTGGCGTGACTGATCTAGAAATTCCTGGCCTGCCTTTTACCCTCTCTAATGATAAGCATCACGCTTACCATCCCGTGGTCCTTTTGAACCCAGCCACTCGTGCTGGAAATAATTGGTTATCTCCCGAGATTATTTCAGCTTAAGTGTTCTAGTATGTGTTTTACTGGACCCTAACAACTGCAATATATATTTTATTAGATTAGTGATTAACTTGGTTTTCATCCACTCTGTCTTGCTTTGTCTATTGTCTCCTTTATCTCAGCAAGATTTTGCACGTAGCTCAAGAGTCCTCTAAGAACAATGCCCGAGCTACATGCAAAGTTGAAAATGAGCTTAGGCATTTGACTTGGCCAACTCTGATACTGTACTGACACTGACAAGAAAGCAGATGGGCCACTGAAATTAGTGCAGTTCAAACTTCTTAGATGGCTGCATAGCTGGATATGTTACAGGCATTGCTGGAACAACTTTCTTCATTTGGCTCTTTAGAACTGGAAAAGGATATACAGCACAGGTAAAACAAAAGTATGTGGGTTTATTTTATTAGCATAAACACCAAGGTGAGCATTCTCTGTGAAAGTAAACATGTTATCCTAAAATTAAATCTGAGCAGAGCTTAGCTTCTGCAAAAAAAAAAAAATCTGCAGAGGTAGAAAACTATAGAGCTGGAACACAAAATGTTGTGCTCTGTCTGAAAACCTGGTCATTTAATTAAGCTGTCTTCTTCCATTCTGGCCAAGCTAGAAATTTAGTTTTCTTGAATGTTTAGAAGATGTTTTTAGTATTGTCATTAAAGGAGCTACATTTGCACAAAGCCTTAAATGCTCTGAGTATGAATTGGGAGCAGTTTGCAGTCAGGATCTCCAGGCAGTTCTTCAAAACCTGTTGGTTCCTGTCCTCCCTGGCAGGCAGACCTGCCTGGCTGTGTGTTCCCAGTGGAGAACCCAGCAGGGTGGCAGCACTGGTGTGGGTTCTTACCCTTGCAGGTAGTGAAATGCCACATTGGTATTCCAGTGGCAGCCCCGGATGCAGGTTTCTGTACTGAGGCTGCCTGTAAAGACAGTGCTCCTTTTAGGCAACCTTCCCTCCAAACACACACACACACACACACACATACACACACATGCACGTGCCTTGTGGGAGAACTGTTGTGAGCTGTCGAGAGAGCCAGAGGGTTGCTCTGACATGCTGACACATCTCTGGTGCAGCCAACATAATTTTTTTTCCCTCTATAAATGTTCAAAATTGGCCTAGATAAGCAGTAGCTTCTTCAATATTTCACATGTTAAAATAATCCATTTTCTTGCTTGTTTGTTTGTTTGTTTGTTTTTCTGATTCTGGCAGAAACACATTTTGGGAGGCTATGCTTTCATGTATGATTATGATGATGAGGAGGGTATTCTGAAATACAAAGGGTTTGTTTCTAACAAGGGTTTCCTTGCCCAAACCAGGCTAGAAAAAACAGCTGTTCTAGTTTACTTGAGCTATTTGCCCTTCTAATTCACCTTTGCAATGTGAGTTAGAAACAGGGTCTTGTTTTTTTCCTATATTTGTGGTTTTTTCCTATATTTGTATTTTTTTAGGTGCCAGGTGAATTTGTGGAGCTGGTAGGTAGGTGAGCCACTGCTGCTCTTGTCCATGCAGAGTGCATTTAAAAGTAATATTGTAAACACACCAAATTCTCACTTTTCTACAGTTAACTTTTGCCATGGGACTTCACTTTGTGGTTGTAAATGCACTACACACATGTTCTAATGGCAACACTCAAAACTGGAGCAGAAGCTTATCTCTAAACTTGGCACCTAAATGCCTCCTTCCAGGATTGTCAGGATGGGTTGCCAGTTCTCTTCAGCACTTATCTGTGCATCTGGCCCTCTCTTGGCATGGGATGGGCCTGTGCAGTGTGAAATTAAGTTACAACTTCAGCATAATGTTGAAACGTAATAAATTAAAGCCTCTAGCCAAATGAAACTTGTAATTGGTACGTCACTTTCAAGTGAGAGGATGGCTCAGGCAGGTTCAGAGTTCTGCCTGAGTTGCAGAACTGCTGTAATTATCCTGCGTGCTTTTTAATACTGCTGAGAAAAAGAAAGTGCACTAATTTTTAGAACTACAGTCTGCTGCCAATATGCAGCTGGCATCTAAATGTTTCAACCAGATGAAGCGTTCATGAGCAGTAAGGCAGGGTCAAAAATTGCTAATGCCAACAGAGGCTGAGTTACTTGTAAAGTACTGTGAATTCTTGTGGACATAGACATGTCATTAAGATTGTAATTTAATTTCAGGGTTAAACTCTTCCTCTCTGTTCCAATGCACAGCATATGCTGGAAATGAGATGACAGACTTAAAAATGTCATTTTACTGCTGGTCCTTCCTACCTTTGAATGCTTGAATTTTTTCCCTCATTCCTGATGACATTCTTCTCAAAACCAACGTACATAAATTTGTATAGACCCACACACACGTATATAGAGACAGACATTGGAATTCGGTGTGACTGAATAGATTTCACACCTTTCTACAAACAACCTAGGTGATATGAAAGCTCTTTTGGCAAAAGGGTGCCCTTGAGCTATCATATTGCATGAGGAAGCTCCTACAATAAATATGTGGGAGTTGCTGAATATATTTAGTCTACATTTGTGTAAATCTCTCTCTCAAAAAAAAAAGTTGATAGTTATTTGACTCTGAAGGTGGAGTAACACCCAGCCAACTCCTGAACCTGCTGTGCTTATAGCAGTCCAAATGCTCATGAACATAGGTAGTGCTACTCTAAGCATTGATGCTCTTTGATATCAAGTTTGTTTAAGAACTGTCAAAAGTATTTATCAGTAATTTATTTATTAATTAAAAGTAATTTAACAAAAGAAAGCACTTTATCTGAAGCAGGTACTTTCGATTCATGTCAATATATATATCTAATCAATGTTTCCAATAAAGAAGCTGGACTAGTGCATTGTGCATCTGCCAATTGCCACTTTTGGAAGGCAGCACAGCACTTCTAAGCTTCACCCTCTTGCAAGTGTCTTCAAGTATTCAGTGGCCAAAGTCACATCAGGGAGGCAGAAATCACTGAAATTACAGTCTATCCGAACTGCAAAACAGTGGTGTTAAATGATAGATTTACCCATATCCTTGTGGCCTTTCTGATCTCTTGAAAAATTTCTCCAGGTCTTCGGTCGCATAGCTGAGGTGCAATTGTGTCATTTTCCTAATCTTTAGTCTGAGGTTGAGTCTGGGCTGTAGGACTGTCTGCATCAAGCTGGTTTATACAGCTGAGTTCAGGCATGTCGAGCTGTAGTATGGATGGATTACTGATACATTTGGAAATCTATTATTTTAATAGTAAGAACAAATTATATATTATGAAAAAAGAGAGTAAAACAATATATTTCTGTCTTAGCTAATGCCTGCCCATTCTCTAACTGTAAGTTACGCAGACCCTCCCTTTCTCATTTCTCTGAGCAAGGATGGGAAGATGATGTATGGTCTCACATCCATGTGTACTTTGTGCTCAGGAGGGCTCTACAAATGTCCATTGCTCCTACAGGACATCAGTAAAGAGCAGCTCCCTTCCAAAGTGATGTATCTACTGAAACCAGCAAGGACTATTAAAAAAACAAAACAAAATAAAATACTCCCCCCCCC
>NW_010325135.1:63881-70471 GCF_000700745.2 Antrostomus carolinensis | reverse complement strand
GGCAACTGAGCACCACACAGCCGCTTGCTTTCCTTCCCCCCAGCTTGGGAGGGGGGAGAGAATTGGAAGGGTGAAAGTGAGGAAACTCCTGGGTTGAGATAAAGACAGTTTAATAGGTAAAGCAAAAGCCACGTGGGCATGCAAAGCAAAATAAGGAATTAATTCACTGCTTCCCATCAATAGGCAGATCTTCAGCCATCTCCAGGAAAGCAGGGTGCCATTATGTGTAATGGTGACTTCGGAAGATAAACACTGTCACTCTGAACATCTCCCCCTTCCTTCTTCCCCCAGCTCTATATGCTGAGCATGACATTATATCTTTGGTCAGTTGGGGTCAGCTGTCCTAGCTGTGTCCCCTCCTAACTTCTTGTGCACCTCCTTGCTAGTGGGGGGGGGAGAGAAGCAGAAAAGGCCTTGAATCTATGTAAGCACTGCTCAGCAATAACCAAAACATCTCTGTGCTATCAATGCTGTTTCCAGCACAAATCCAAAACATATCCCTATGTTACCTACTATAAAGAAAAGTAGCTCTGTCCCAACCAAAATCAGCACGATTGGGTTATGAGGCAAGTGATGCTTTCTAAAATTGGTAAAATGGGCAATGGTAGAGGTAATGCTAGTGTTGGCTAATCTATCCATTCCTCACGAGCATCACCTTTTTCTGTTTACAAGCAGAATCAATGATAAGTAAAATAATTCTTAATATTTTGAATTTTCTGCTACAGATGTTAACTAAATGTAGGAACACCTATTATTCAAGATACTTCTTGGAAACTTACTCTTCAGATCAGCACTGGGACACAGTTGTTTAAAGTACCTTTTATCAGAATGGTAATGACCTTCTGTGTACTTGTGTTCATTGTGAAATGAGACCATTATCTGATCATCTATAGTGTGTTTCTCCAATGTTGCATAATCACTTATTTGATTTTCTTTCTGTGTTTTCTAATAGTAAGAGTGAAAATATGTGAACAATCAGCAGATAGTTTCTGTGTCTTAATTGTTTTTTTTTTTCCTCCTTCACCATCTGCAAACACACAGGAACATGGTGGCAGACTTTCTGGTTTGTTCTGGATGCACTACCTCGGTTTCTGTGCCACAGGACGTTAACAATGATGACATGTTTGAAATGGCACTTGATCCAGTCAGTGAGCAGATACCTCAACAACCTGTATAGGTCACTTTCCTCTTCCCGACAGTGAGAACTCTTGCAGTGTTCCTGTCCCTGTGTGCAGACAGGCTTAAGAATTGTAGTAGGCAGTGATTAACTGGTAGCTCTTGCAACTTGTGGTTCATTTGACAGTTGAGTGAAGATGGGATGGGAAAGAGGAGACAAAGCAACCTGAGCAGAATAATTAGTACTTGAATTATGGACTTTGTGTATTTATTGTTGTCCTGACCTGTTATTCTGTTATCTTTCAGTAATCAGACTTTGTCGTTGGGTAACTTCAGCAGACAATCCTTGAACTATCATTGTGGTCAGTTGAGGATTCTCTGTCAAAGGGAATATTTTGCAACTTGAAATACTGATTAATTTTGCCAGAGAAGTTCAGGGTACCTCATCTCTTAGAGGGAGCCTGAAGGATTCCAGAATGGGACCTTCTGCCAGATGGATGCTGGTTGCTGGATGCTTTAGATGCCAAGAGATCTGAGGAAGCAGAGGGAGAAAATGGATGGTAGCCTCAACATAAGCCAGGCAGTTCTTGTTAAAGGCTCAACAGTGAACCTTCCCCTGCAGCAACTGGTTGCTTTGTCTGTTCTGTCAGCATCTTATTTTCTAACAGTGAAATTCTGGTCTGGGGATTCCAGGATTGACTCATACAGGAGCAAGTCCTAGTTTCCTGATGCTTACCTAAAATAATTTTTTTTTATTAATTGTAATAGGCTGAAAAGTCGTTGCAGAATCAAAGAATGGTTGAGGTTGGAAGGAACCTCTGGAGTTGCCCCCCCTGCTCAAGCAGGGCCACCTAGAGCCAGTTGTCAAGGATTGTATACAGAAGGCTTCTGAGTATCTCTAAGGAGGGAGATTCCACAGTGTCCCAGGGCAACCTGTGCCGGTGCTTGATCATCCTCACATTAAAAAAGTGAGTGTTCTCCAGGCTGAACAGTTCCAGTTCTCTCTCTCAGCCTTTCCTCTTAAGAAGGTTGCTCCAGTCCTTTATCTTAGTGGCCCTTTGTTGGACTCTCTGCAGTATGTCCATGTCTTCCATGTACTGGAAAACCTGGCACTGTACCCAGCACTCCAGGTGTGGCCTCACCAGTGCTGAGTAGAGGGGGATGGGTCACCTTACTCAACTTGCTTGTGGTCCTTTGCCTCATGCAGCCCAGGATACCATTAGTGCCTTTGTGGTAAGGGCACTGCTGGATTATGTCTGAAGTGGGCTGCTAAGTAGAAGGAACTTTCCAATTTGCTTTTGTACACATCTTTCTATCCGTAGTATTTACTTGCCTAGTTGCTGTGTTGGAGGGCATACTGATTTATTTTATGGCATCTTTGATTTGGCTTTTTAACTTTTTAATTCTAAAGCAGTACCGTAAGACACTTGCAGATTTCCAAAGATCAGGCCCTCATTTTAGTATCAGTGAGGTTAATCTGTTCCTCCACAGTTCAATCCCTTTCTGGTCCCGTTTCTTTCTTAAAAATGGAAGTGCATGTTGGCCTTTGTGTGGTTGGTTTCTTTTTATTTCCTTCAGTTTCTTGGTGAAAGGAAACTAGTGCTATGCTTGTGTGTTTGAAATTGGCCAACTGTTTCAATTGCCTTGGGAATAAATTTGCCTTTCTTCAAGATACTTTCCTTTGCATCGTGGAATTTATATGCTGAGTGGAGAAGAGGGGACTGACAGTCTAGGTCTGTGACACTTGCTGAAACTTCACCCATCTATTGCAGACTTGCTTTGTCCAGCAGGTTGAACTTAGCTGTCCTCTCCTACACACAAGTTCCTTCACTAGCCTGACCTTCTGTTTCCATTCTGAGAAACCTGCTAATGGTTGCATTTCTGTGAACCTATGCAGCTCCTTGCTGTTTTCCCTCTACCTGCTGCCTGCTTCTCCTGTCTTTTTGTGGAACATTGTGTGGTGCCTTGATCCTTTTGTCTATTGAACTACCGTGCCTTTCCATGCTCTCCAGTTCATGAGTGGCGTGTTCATTTTTCTTTGAACTGGTGATATTTATCTGACTGTTACATATTTGTTTAGCGTTTTCCTGTATCTATGTTTATTATAAACATTTTTTTTCAGGTCAGTCTCTGACCTAAGTTTGGGCAGAGGATGAGCCTTTTGGCTTCAGGCATGAAAGAAGTTGTTGCATGTCTTTTCCAGGCTTTTGTGGTAATAACAGCATTAGTCAGAGAGCCAACTACTTCAAAATTATTTTAATGCTCTGGTTCTTTTTGAAGGGATTAACTACTCTCCCAAATACATGGTGCTATCAGAGCATGCACCAGAATCTCATTTCCTTTAGGGTTCTTTTAAAAGATTATTTTGAGATAATCACAGAATCACATACAGAATCACAGAATGGTAGGGGTTGGAAGGGACCTCAGGAGATCATCTAGTCCAACCCCCCTGCCAAAGCAGGTTCCTTACAACAGGTTACACAGGAAAGCATCCAGGCAGGTTTTGAACATCTCCAGAGATGGAGACTCCACAGCCTCTCTGGGCAGCCTGTCCCAGTGCTCTGTCACCCTCACAGTAAAGAAATTTTTCCTTAAGTTTGTCTGGAACTTCCAGTGTTCCAGTTTTTGCCCATTTCCCCTTGTCCTGTCACCAACCACCACCAGAAAGAGCCCAGCCCCATCCATTTGGCCCCCACATTTCAGATATTTATAGATATTGATAAGGTCCCCTCTCAATCTTCTCTTTTCCAGGCTGAAGAATCCCAGCTCTCTCAGCCTTTCCTCATAAGGCAGATGCTCTAGGCCCTTCATCATCCTTGTGGCCCTAATCTTCTTTGCTAGGGTGTCTGAGGTGTAAAAAAAACCCCAGACAAACAAAAAACCCAAACCCCCCAAAACTGAACAAAAAAAGTCCAACAAAGAAACACCCACACAACCCAAGACCAAATAAAAAACATCCTGAAACAAACAACAAGAAAATAAAACCCCACAATTCTTGGATGTTTGTTGTCATTTTATAGTTTGACATATTTTCAGTATAGCACAAGCTAAGAAGAGGGAAGTACAGTGTGAAAGGCGAAAGAGGTGAGAGAAGGTCCTCTGGCATAATTAGTTTATATATGGACTAAGGTAGCTTTTACTTTTTTCTACAAATACAGTTTGTGGGTTTAAAAAAAAAATAATCTTTGCATCATGCTTTACAGCTAAACCTTGGGGAGGGGATGACTTAATTTCTAAAAGGAGACTAGCAGCTTTACCCTTTAAATGTCATAGGCTATTTTGGAGATTATTTGGCTGCAGTAATGAAAGGTATTATATCATTCATGAAACTTCAGATTTCCCTGCTGCCTGAACCAGTTAAATACAATGAAGTGTGATTTCCAGAGATTGCATAAAGAGAGCTCCAAATCCACAGGAAACATTTCCAGATAGTAAGAAAGTGTTTCTGGACTTCGTTGATCACCTAGAAGTTATTTCAGGCATCTGGCTGTCCTATTCCCAAGTATCCCACTGGGGCACAAAGCTGTCTAAAATACAGGGTGCAGAAAGTCTACCAACCGACTACTGATGTGGAGATCACCATTTAAATGAAGCAAGCATAAGCCTTCCTTTTAGATGACCTTAGACTTTTAGAAAGAGATTGATTCTTGATGATTTGTCACTATTAAAATATTAATTGGAAATGGAAGGCTTTTTCTGAGCTGAAGAATATTACAAGTACTTTCAATTTAGTTTTTTGGGGGTTTTTTGTGTGTGTGGTTTGTTGTTGTTTTTTTTTTTCTTAAAAGCAAAGAAAGCCTCTGTATTTAAGTGCATTACTTCAGTTTTGATTTTTATTCCCTTTGGCAGATGAGGTAGACTATGAAGAGACCAACAGGAATAGGCAGCAGTAGACCAGAAACAATATTTTGTTTCTCCCTACGTTATCTTCTAGTTGCTGAAAAGGAGAGAACAGTTAAGACTTATGTCAACAGATTAACACTCCTGGAAGTGCCTTTTTGAAGGAAGAAGCCTTCATCTTTCTTCATGCTTCTCTGCCTGCTTCTTTCTTATGCTCATCAGGGCATATCTTGTGAGAATCAATGTGTGGGTGCAGTTCTGCTGCAGAGTCCAAGATCAGTGCTCAAGGAGGAGAGGCAAAACCTTTGATGTAATGTAACTTTCAGGTTTTTAATCTGCAACTTCTTTAAATTTGTTCCTGAGATAAATATGTGTATTTGTGGTTTTTTTTAATGAAGTTTTAGGTATAACTTGCCTCATGGAGGACTGCTGTCAGTGTTGCTTTGGCCATAAGCTTTATGTCATCTTTTAGGGTGATGTTGACTTGAATGCTGTAGTTCTGTTACTGCTTTTGCATCTTGCTCAATACTTTACCCCCTTTTTATGGCAATTAAGGAATCCAGTATTCTAATCATAGAATTTGTATTCGTGAATTTCATCAGAAAATCTGTCCTCTTTCTTGCAGTCCCTTCCTTCCCAAAGGTATTAACAAGAAACGTTCCATCTGGCTTTTCTGGGAGAAAAGCACATAAAGTACGTGAGAGATACATGTAGAAGGAAAAAAATGTGTGTGAGAACTTCATCTCAGTTCAATTCTCTACGTTGCTCACATTTTATTTTTGCATTTTATGATGTGTTCTGTGGCTTATTGCAGACATTTGATACACAAAGTATTTGAACATTCTGTAAATCGGAAGATAGAAAAAAGGTTGCGGGTTACCTCCCTCTTACCAAACAAATATTTCTGAAATTACTGGTGGTAAAGCCTCATTCTCACTTGAAAATATTTGTTTGCATTGATCAGGAGATAAGAGAGGTGTAGACTGCCTGCCCTCGCAGTATAGCTGAACTTGTTAATCAAACAATATTTAATGTAGGGTATATGTGTTCAAAAAAAAGGTATGTGACTGTATCATGCAAAATGTGAAATCTTTTCATCAAACGTAACCTTAGTTTGACAAGGTTGGAAACATTTAAAGAAATCTGAGTAGTACTAAAATGTTGTGACACAAAAACAACTCCCGTGGGTGTGTCTCTTTCATTCCTATTCTTGTGTTGGCCTTGCCAAATCATCAACATCTTGTCTGGCTCCCACAGCTGTTTTTCCTTTTTATTGCATCTGAGCTCTTATCAGACTCTAAATTATAAATACTTTAAATGCAGATGTCTTATCTACATACTGGATCTTTTTTTTTTTTTAAGGCAGATTCCTTTTCTCTCTTTTCTAAAAATGTTTATTTGGGAAACAAAGCTTGATAACAGAAATTTGGAAAAGGAGGCCAGAAGGCTTTTGAAAGTTTTATCTGGACCTCAAGGGCAGTTTGAGATGTTTTAAGAATAAGAAGAAGAACAAAAAATCCACAGAGTTTCCAGTCTTGGTAGACAATCTGTATAGATGCTTAACTATGCTTATGGATAGGTTCTTCTAGAGATTCGCCTGAATCTTCTGTAGTTTGAGCCCCTACATCTGTGTA
>NW_010325135.1:47774-63864 GCF_000700745.2 Antrostomus carolinensis | reverse complement strand
AGGGAACTGTATTTCCTTGCTTTCTGCAGCAGTCTTCTATTTATATTGTTTCCTTTCAGTCCAGGAAAGCCTGAATAAGTCTGTTTAAATCTCTCCTCAGGTTGTGTTTTCAAGGCCTCTTTCCATTTTTGTGTAGCTGCTTTTGGACTTCTTTCAGTTGTTCTATGTCATTTGAGGATGTGCTTTTCAAAACAGGTTGAGGTATTTGTAATGCTAAGCAGAGTAGAAAGCTTATTCTGTCTGTTTTGCAATTCTGTGGCTTTCTACAGATCCTTTTCTGCTCTAATGCTACCTAATAGTTGGTTTCCATTACAGATTGGCATGATTGATTATTTACAGCCAAAATTGTGCTTTGCACACAGTATGTTTCAACTCCATCTGATGCTTTTAAGCCTTTTTTCATTTTTAATTTTATTTCTTTTCAAGGTAACTTGGTTTTCTGATTGACTAAGCGTTTGCAGTTTTTATAATTTAATGTCTACCTGCAGATTTAATTAGTGTACTTACTGTTACCAAAATACTTAATAAATGTTTCCTGTTGTTTTGATATGATTGAGTTAGTAGAACTATATTTGATACGTCCTTATGATTTGATGGTGTTTCATCAATACCTTTTTTCTTTTTCCCTGCACAATTTGGATATTGGCAGGTATTCTCCAGCAACTCGAATGTTAGGATCAAGACAGAGTCACTGGCTGTATGCATACCTGTCCCTCACACTGGCTGTGCTCACAGGGTAGGTTAGATCGTGGTAGTCATTAGGCTTTGGGTGTGCATGGTGCGGCTCATCTGGCAGACCATGTGTTAGTTGCAGTCATGTAACTAAGTCTTTAGAAATAGGCTGTTTTGATAGTACTTGTTCTGGACAAAACCCAACCCAACAAAACCCTTTATAGCATTTGGTATCAAGTGTACAGGTTTATGATTTTCGGAGTTCCATTTTTTTACTTGTAAAGATAAGATTCTAAAGAACCTTAGCCCTTTTTTCCAGTTTTGAGGAAATGTTACTCATGCTGGTTTTTTTCTCAGTGGATAATTATAAAAATGCCTGACTAAGCTGCATTTAACTTAATATCTTTTAGATTTTACTTGTATTTTGATTTGTCAACTCTAATGTCTCCACATTGTTTCTGAACCTTATCTTTGAATTTGTTTTCTGCAATTGGCAATAACGCCTTTCTGATTTACAGGCTATTTGTCTTGATGTTCTTGAATGTATTGTAATTGTTACAAGGAAGGATGGATAAAAACCAGCTTCTTGTGAGTTGCTCTTTAGCATTAAGTGTTTGTTAGAGGCAAAGAGCTGCTGTCGTGAGTATCATCTACTAATAGGAACTAGTAGAAATAGACTTTTTATGGTTAGAAGTTCAGCAACCCCACAACTCAGAATGAGATGTATTAATGATCTGAAAAAAGACATTAAAAATCACAGAATCACAGAATGGCTGAAGTTGGAAGGAACCTCTGGAGGTCATCTGGTGCAATCCGTCTGCTCAAGCAGGGCCACCTGGAATGTGTTGCCCAGGTCCATGTCCAGATGGTTTTTGAGTATCTTGGAGGAGGGAGACTCCACAACCAATCTGGGTAACCTGTCCGGGTGCTCAGTCATTCTCAAACAGTGTTTCATTATGTTCAGAGGGAACCTCCTATGTTTCAGTTTGTGCCCATTGCCTCAGGTCCTGGCATAGTGCACTACTGAAAAGAGCCTGGCTCCATCTTATTTGCCCCTTCCCTTCAGGTATTTATGCACACTGATGAGATCCCACTTAGCCTGCTCTTCTCCAGGCTGAACAGTCTCAGCTCTCTCAGCCTGTTCTCATAGGAGAGAGGCTCCAGTCCTTTCATCATCCTTGTGGCCTTTTGTTAGACTCACTCCAGTTATGTTCATGTCTCCCTTGTGCTGAGGAACCCAGAATTAAATGCAATACTCCAGTATACTGGTGTGGCCTCACCAGTGCTGAGTAGAGGAGAAAGGATCACTTCCCTCAACCTGCTGGCATCACTTTGCCTAAATCAGCAAACAGTGGCAGGTAATGGTGTTTTCTTCAGACAAAGGAAGACTCTGAGGAACTTCAGAACTAATAGAAGACGATTAATGGACAAAAAAAAAAAAGTCAGGCTTAGTTCAACACTGAAAAAGCAAACAATACTTACTTGAATGGAGGCTGTTCAACTGTGTGTACAGCATAGTTGGCTTGAAATTAGGAATGGGATCTGTGTATCATGGAGGATCTCCAAGAGAAGCTTCACAAAACAAGCTATGTGAAATAGAGAATAATAAGGAAGACATACAGTTCTTACATGGGTAGGGGATGTGGTGTATGTATACGGAGTCCAACGAGGACTTTATTTCACATGGAGTACTGCACAATTACTGAGGGTTTGGAGAAAGCTAGTAAAAAATACAAGACGTGGAAAACTCAGATGAGAAATTGAGGACATAAAAGGAAGTTAGTTAGAAGGGACATAAGATCAGAATTACCTAAAGCTGTTTGTCTGCATAGGAGAAATTGCACTTCTGTTGTAGGACACTGGGGAGGAGACTGGGAAGGGATCTGTGCTAGAAAGCTGGATTTGATGATTCTATTGCTGCTGAGAAAATAAAAGAAGCAGGAGTTACAACTGTTCTGTCCAAATGAACTATCTCAGTTTATAGTAGAAATCTAGATTTTCATTTTCTAGAATGTTCCTGGGGCCAAGACCATAGAAAAATGCCAAGAAGGACTTCAATATCCTTACTAGACAGAAAGGATTCTGTGGTGTTCATAAATACTGGGCATCAAAATTTAAAATGGTTTCCAGCTCTAAGGAGTTAAGATAAAGCCTTCATGAGGACAGGGTAAACTTTTCAGGTCAGCTTTTTAACTTCATCTTACTCGGCTTCTGATATAGCACAGACATAATATTTACAACAGTTACTACAACCAATAACTTGTTTAATTAAATGTATTCCACAATCAAGATTGGATGCTTTTGTGAAAGTTTATATGCTTTTGTGAAAGTTTATATGAGTCAGAAGTGTTTTCCATTAAAAGTTGATTCCCATAATAATTTTTATTGATTCTAGTCTGTATGTTTTTGAGCTATATTCCTGGCATTATTTCTTGTTATGCCTACCTGGTTTTCATCATTTTAATAGGTTTCCTAATGGACCTCCCATTTTTTCACTATGAAAGTAAGGTTTGTCTTCTAACCAGGTATTTTCTAGTCTGAGCTACTGTGCCATCTGCTTCTCTGATTTATCTGCTCCTGACAAGAATACTGAGTTAAGTGAGCCGTTGGTTTGATGCAAAACAAAAATTTCCTAAGAAGTACTAAAATAAATTGCAGTGAACAAAATGTATCATGACTCATTTCTTCCTTTTAAGACAAGGATAGGTGGATGTCTTGTATGAAGGGGGAAATTGCTTCTTCCTTTGAGAGTTTGCTTAGGGATAAGGGACTGAGAAATTGCTGAAGTGTGGCAAAAGGAGAGTCGCAGAGGGAGGTGCTGATGCCCATGGCTCATCTAGACGCTGCAAGGCTTCGATGAGGGGCCAGGAGCGAGTGGCCGAGCCTTGGAGGGGACAAGGAGAGCTTCTGAGGGACTGGGGGTAATTGAGCAGAATCTGACACTGTTCAGAAAATAGTAGAATTGGCTGGAAGTAGAGGCCTGTCTGCCAAGGACACAATGAACAGAGGGAGGGATGTGCTTTTTGTTCTATCTGCTGCCCTACTTGCTCTCAGATTTTTCTGTTTAAATTTTAAGCTTCTAGTTCTTGTTCTAGTAACGCGCGCACACGCGCCTGTGTGTTGTTTTTGTATGTTGTGCGTTGTGCCTTCCCCCCTCAGTTCAAAAGCATTTCTAACACTTCTGGAAAGCTTTGTATGAGGTGGAGGGGAGATCTAGACATGTAATTTGAAAACTGTGGCTAACTCTGGGTGCTCTGCGTAACTCCTGCCCTTCTTTGACTAAGTGGTTTGGGGCACGCATATGTGGAGATTTTTTTTTAATGATGTTTTCCCCCAGCAAATCATAGTGACTGGTGGAGCGTATGATTATTCAAGTAAACAATCTTTTTGACTCCTTTCCTCTCAGATGCTCCCCTTTCATTTCCCCAGTTATTTTTTTCAAAATATCTTTACAGATGTTTGGTATCTTAAATAAAAATATGCATTTTTCTGCAGTGGCTGACACCTATACTAAAAGTTGAGATGACACATTTGCTCTAATAGTTGCAGGCTTCTGCAACTTAAAAGTGTGTATTTGGGAGTAGATAGTTTTGGCAGAAGCTCCCTCTTTAAGAGTTGTTTACAGTTGATGCTTCTTGAAGTAGAATGCTAATGCTTTTTCTCAGTGACAGCTTCTGTTGATTCTTTTTCCCTTTTTCACTCCACACTTTTTTTGTTATCTTTGGATCTCCAGACCTGAAGTATGACAAGGTTCTGGCATTCAGCTGAACTCACCAAAGCAAAATATGAATTTTAGAATCTGCTTGCTTGTTTTTAATTCTGTGCTCTTCTCACAAAACTGCCACCAACTTTTTTCTTCCTCTTACCTCTTTCTAGTTTGAATGTGTGTGCTGGTGTAAGACTCTGTGTGAAATGGTCTTATAGCAAACAGTATTTGTTGCTAACACCTAGTAGAAGTTTGAAAAGCATTCCATCTTGACATTTTTTCAAAACTAATGTCATTTAAATTTTTGAAGTTACAAAAAGCCATAAGCAGAGTATGTTTTCAGACTAATACTCTCTTTACAGAATGCTTTCTCAACTATTCCAACAACTAAAGGTGGAAGGAGAGTGATTACTAGCAGAGAAAGAGCATTATAAATGTTTGCAGAGCTAGGACTGAGTATTGAATAGTAATTTAAATTTAGCCCCAGCTGGAGTGATATCTGGTGGTCTTAAGATCAAGCAATGAGATTTATTCATGTTTTCAAAACATAACTGATAATCAAATAACTAAGGCAAAAAATAGGAATATAACCACAATATGTTTTGTTTCATATGAATAGAATATGTCTGATTCAAACCCTTCATGGAGGAGTTCTTATTACTCTGATCTGTGACTATATAGATACCTATGGATTTTGGTGGCCAAAACAGTATGAAATTGTTTGCTTAAAAGATACAGTCTACTTCTCCTCACATTCCTGAGTCACTAATAAGTGTCATAAATCCCAAACATGTTAAACTGGTTTTTTAGGGCATGTAGGAAAGGTCATGCGAGTTTAGCTGAAACTTTTCTTCGAGTTTGGTTTCTAATGAAAACACAGAAGGAAGCTTAATTGCAGTGACACTGCCAGGCATCACAGTAATGAATAATCAGAAAGTGCGCGCTGTGTGCTTGTGTTACAGATTAGTTTGTCTTGACTGTTATACTGTATGTGATTTTTCAAAGTCTTGACATTCCTGGCAAGTGCAGCGTAGGAGCTTCTGGATGCATGCTAAATTTCTGGCTGACTGGCAATCATGCTATTTTTAGGCCTGAAGGGTTACAGTGTGGAGTTTAACATGCTTAGAATAAAATTAAAAGTTCTATTTTATCTGAAAATTAGTGATTTTAATTAACTTGAACACAATTTATACATTGCTATACGTCAGTGCTTTCTAACAAAACTTGTAGTTGACAAGCTTAGTGTTTAGGTGTTCCTGTACTAGTGACCATAAACCCAGCTCAGTGAATCGTAATCTTTAACGCACTTACTCATAGAATGCTTTTGTGAGCTAGGTAAGCGTTTCCATTTGTGTGTTATAGGTGGGGCAGTCAGAGGGATTGAAATAGCTCCATAAATTTAGCTCCTAAATATGAAGGTTCTGTGGATTTATACGATGGGAATTTGAATGCCTAATGAAGGAATGTATAAATAGGAGCACTTGCATTTGTGGATCTTAAAGGTTGAAGTCACCTGCTCTTAATCGTACAATGAAGCTGTGGTGGATCTCCCAGGCTGCTAGAGTTCAGTTCTCTTCCTTGATTGTTCTGCCTGTCTGTGCTGGCTGTTGGGTGGTATTGTGATGAACTATCTAATGCACAGTGGGACCTTTGCCACCATAATAATAGTAATCTGCTTCTGTATGTATCTAACGTATTTCTTGCTGTGAACAAATAGGTATAAACTATTTCATGTAAATTACTTCTTTGACTGTTTCTCTAAGTTTAACAAACTTGCTTCAAAGTGATAATATTTGGCTTTTAATAATTTAAATACAGAGTTTTTCACTGCATACTGTCTAGAATTATGATTAAAAAGAAATTGGAGCATATTTCCTAATTCAGACTAGTACCAGTCATGAGAAATATAAATCAAGACAAATCTCTAGTCAGTCTCTTTTGTAGTCCAGGTTTAAAATTCATAAATGTATCTTTAGAATTCTCTTGTGACTTTTGTGTTACCTGTAGATAAAGGAATTTAAATAATGAAAATTTTCACAAAGGAAGATTTGAGCTGGCAAAATGATTGCAGCTAACTTCCTTGTATGTAACTTGCTGCCTCCAGGCAGTGCTGCTAGCAGCAAAAGATTTTATTCATTGATAAGGCAGTGTTACAAAAGATTCAGGAGTGAGATATTCATTTGCTTGGACACCCTGTTTGTGACAAGGAAAGAAAACTGGTCTTAGCTTGCATAAAGAATGGCTCATTGTGTTTGGCCATATCCCTACTTGTACGAAATAGAATAAACCAGTAGCATGAGGAAATTTCCAGATACTCGGTGAGTATGAAAAGTGCTTGAATGCTGGAAGAAAGAAATTGGTAAAGTAGAGATTGTTTATTATTTATCTCCTTGAGAGACTTTTAAGTTACTTTTCTCATTTATATAAAATCAATGAATTGAAAGTTAAAGTCTGTAAGTGAGTTTTAGGAAATGCATAGAAAATAATTGAGGAATGTAATGGAAAACCTTGATGAGGAATGATAGGGAAGTGGCACTAATATGAGTGTACATACATATGGGTGAATAATTCATGATTCTGATTTCGTATCTCAAAGGATATTTGATGAACAAGCTAATGTTCCTTATCCTTCTCACCTTTGAGACAAAAACTGCATTTATACAGAAATGTAGCCTCTTCCACTGGCATATATTGTGATTAAATCTACCCAAAAGTTTCTGTTAATCGACTTTATACAATATGTTGTTAGGGACAGGTCATATGATTCTTTTGGCTAGAATAAACTGAGCAATTTATTTTTTTATTTCATTTTTTCTAGTTAATTGCGAGATAATTTGGTTGCTCTAGGCATTTAGAGGGAAAATTTTGAAGGGCATTAGAAGATCACAAGCACAAGTGGTTTTCTCCATCTTTACTGAAGGGCGGGGAGATTACAAAGCAGAGTACAAGCAGTTCAGCAGTGTAGGCTGACAGTGCAGCTAAGTTCAAATATGTATGGAGATAGGATCAAGACAGTATCCAAGTAAATCAAAACTAAAAAACGGTATAGTTTATATAACTATAAGTAAGTGTAATATAACTCTGAGAATACAGCTACATCCTAGCTTAGAAATCATAAATGTAGCTTTGAATAATTATTGTTTGCCTGGGGTTAACATCACTGAGTAGTTAATTTTCTTTTTTTTGTTTCCCATTTTTTACTGGAAGAAGGAAAGATGTTCCAATGCAAAGCTTTTTCATAATTGGCTCCTTGTGAACAATCTACAGGTATTGCTTCTTCCCAATCATCAAGCTGAAGTGTTTCCTTGTGGGGGTACAGTAGGACTACTGTATGCCACAAACAACCATTATGTACAGAGCTTGCTTTTGCTGAGGATTGGTTTCTTGCCATGCCATTTCTGTTCCATATCACTCTTTTTTTTTAATATCTCAAATTCACCACTGGAAATAGTCAATAGTGTTTTTGTCATGTGGGAGAAAAGAAATCTGCATGAAAATAGAAGTTGCCATCCTGTATTCAGGAGTAACCTGTGTCAGGCTTCACTGCAGAGCAAAGAAAATGGAGCTACTGACAGGTTTTCTCCAGGCTGGGAGCAGAAGACAGCTGACTTGGATCTCTATGTGTGATTCTGCAGGAGCATATGACAAATCCTGTGACAGTGGTAAAATTGATGCACCATGTGAATGTTATATACATTGCCATGCATTGATTAAAGGATGTAGAAGATATGAAATTGTTGTGTGATTGTGGTGCTTTAGCTTAGGTTGGGGGTGGGTGGGAGAGAAAATTGGACAGAAATGAAACAAGTAATCTGAAGGGATGGGTTTTTCCAGGTTAAAGGAATGTTAAGCCTTGGAGAAAGACATGCATTTCATTTGAGCTATATTTTAAGCAAATCAGATTTTTCAGAAAAGCTTTTATTCCATGTGTTGTGCTGCTTGAGATGTGTGTCTGCAAGATGATGTAAGTAAGTTGGGAAGGAATAGGGCTGCAGCTTTGGTGCATGTTGGACCAGCTGTGGGGCTTGCAGTTGACTCAGTGGCCAGTTGAAATCAAAGAACTGTTTGATTCCTTCCTGAAGGTGAAGCAAGAAATCGGGTGGGAAATAGAGTATTATCATCCCCTCTGATAAGTACCTCTGTAAAAGAGGGCATTTTGTTTTGAGAAATGGTTTAAAAGGAAGTGCAGCTGTCTTCCAGATGTGTTAGGTTTTTAACACAAACTCCTAGCTTTCCTTTGATATTGGAATCATTCAGGTCTTCTGTTCCTGTAACTGAGTTTGATTCCTGTGACTTCCACTTTGCATATTCCACCTTTCAGGGATTTGGGTTGTTTATTAATCTGCTAGCAGCCCCATCTACTGATCCTGGCTGCACAACCACCTTCTCAGCAAATCGCATCCCGTATGTTTCCCAGCTGCTGCCATCCTTAACACATGCAGAAAATGTCTCCTGGGTGGCTGAACACAAATTCCAGCTGGCATCACCTCATGACTGAGCAAAACTCCCCCCTCTCTCTCGACAGTGTTGCAAACACGCTGCTTCTCTGTCTCAGGTGTTGTATCTCCAGGCAAGGATGTGGGGGTCACAGTAGAGCTGGAGGAGCTGAGGCAGCCGGGAATCTGTTCTGCTTTGCAGCCAGGAAGGAGCACAAGCTGTGGCACATGGGGATGTGCATGGGGTACGAGGGGGGTGTGTAGCTAGAGCAGGGTGATAAGTGGGTGAGTGCAAATAGCAGCTCACTCTTATCTTTATCCAAGATGATACTTGCCAAGTACTGAGCTTACAGCAATAACAGGTTTAATGATTGACCTCACCATGGTTTCGCTAGCCAAGAACTTGTTCCGTTTTACTGATTATGAGTTCTTGTATGAAGTTTTATGGTCCACTGAAACAAAATTATTTTGTATTTAGCAGTTCTAGTTTACAGTTGTTAAACCATTATGGCTACTAGGGCTGTACTTCAAAATAGTACTTTCAATAGTCCTGTTATTGTCAGTGTTCTGTAATAACATCTTTATTTCCTTAAAAATATTCTACAGAAGTTGTGTTACTGCCTAGCTCCTAAAATGAGACTATTTTGTGGCTATGTGCTCTATGGGTTCTGCTGGTTTCCGAAAGTAAAGATACCGCACATGGTTCTGATCTTTGAAAGGAAGTTACTTATGTATCACATGGGAGAAAGAAGAAGGATATAATCACTTGCCTGCTGTGATGCTGGAGAATCATATAGCTAGGCAAATATTATATAGAAGAATGGGTGAACAGATGAAAATTCACAGTGTCAGCATAGAAATGTTTGTGGAACTCGGCAGCTATTTTATTTCTGGGATATGAGTATTCATCTTTGTCAGAAGGTGTGTCAAGAATCTCCTTCCTTCATCTGGGCTTTGTAAGGCGGATTCCAGGATCAGGGAGTTCTGCCTTTACATATTCTGTGTTGTGAAGCTGTTAGGCTTTCTTCTTTGTGTGTATTTTTAAGTGCTGTGTACTCTTGTCAACTTTTTAAAATATAAAGGTCAGATCTGGTGCTCTTATCTACACTGTTTACTGTTATACTTCCAAGTGATTGCAGAAATAGGGGTTGATGTGACACACTATGGTTTTTCAGGTGAGAGAGAAAGGACAAACTAGTGTGTGGATCAGAAGGCTTCCGACTGGCTCAGAAGGATTAATATTGCTCACATTTTAGAGTGGTTTATTGAAATACAGAGAGGATTGGGCCACACACTCTGAGTCTGTTACTGATTACTTCATAAAACGGATCCATGTTCTAAGTAATAGTGATGTTGTATGTCAGTAGTGCCTCCATTGTTTGAACAGGAATTGTGTAAATAGGAACCTCTTCTTGGTGTAACAACAGCAGGTTGTGGCAGGCTAGCTTACATTGTCACTGTTAGGCAGTCAAAGCTAAGCTAGTTCTAATCAATATTTTTATTGGCATGTATTTGATGATTATAGAATTAGACAGATGTTTAGCTTTGGCACTTTGGACCTTCTTGCTTGACTGTTGTGGGTTGACCCTGGCTGGACACCAGGTGCCCACCAAAGCTGCTCTATTGTTCCCCTCCTCAACTGACAGGGGGGGGAAAAATACAACAAAAGGCTTATGGGTCGAGATAAGGACAGAGAGATCATTCACCAATTACCATCACGGGCAAAACAGACTCGACTTGAGGAAAATTTAATTAGTTTATTACCACTCAAATCAGAGGTTGATAATGAGAATAAAACCAACTCTTAAAATACCTTCCCCCCACCCTGCCCTTCTTCCTGGACTTAGCTTCACTCTAGATTTCTCTTACCTTCTCCCATCCAGTGGCACAGGGAGATGGGGAATGGGGGTTGTGGTCAGTTCGTCACATGTCTCTGCTGCTCCTCACACTCTTCCCACAGTCCAGAGTGGGGTCCCATCCATGGGAGACAGTCCTCTGTGAACTTCTCCAATGTAAGTCCTTCCCATGAATGACAGTTCATCACGGACTGCTCCAGTGTTGGTCCATTCCATGGTGTGCAGTCCTTCAGGGACAGACTGTTCCAGCGCAGGTCCTGCACGGGGTCACAAGTCCTGCCAGCAAACCTGCTCCAGCGTGGGCTCCTCTCTCCACGGGGCCACAGGTCCTGACAGGAACCTGCTCCAGTGCAGGCTTCCCACGGGGTCACAGCCTCCTTCGGGCATCTACCTGCTCCACCATGGACCTCCATGGCTGCAGGGGGACAGCCTGCCTCACCATGGTCTTCACCACAGGCTGCAGGGGAATCTCTGCTCCAGCACCTGGAGCACCTCCTCCCCCTCCTTCTTCACTGACCTTGGTGTCTGCAGAGTTTTTTGTCTCATGTACTCTCACTCCTCTCTCTGGCTGCGGTTGCTGTTGTGCAGTGGTTTTTTTTCCCTCTTCTTAAATATGTCATCCCAGAGGCACTACCACTGTCATTGATGGGCTCGGCCTTAGCCAGCAGTGGATCCATCTTGGAGCAGCTGGCATTGGCTGTGTTGGACATGGGGGAAGCTTCTGGCAGCTTCTCACAGAAGCCACCCCTGTGCCCCTGCTACCAAAACCTGGCCACGCAAACCAAGTACACTTGACATATATTTTTCCCCCCTGAAGTTTTGAAAACAAATATTGATGTCTTAACTGCATAGTTGAATTTGTCTGTGTGAACAAGGAAAACTAATTAAGCTCATTAGAATTAAAACAGCTAATATAACTGCATTTTCATAAGAATTCAATTCTGACCCTAGAGACAAGAATTAATTTTAAATTTTTTTTATGTTGGCACAAGCAGTAAGAACAACAACAACAACAAAAACCCCAAAAAACAAACAAACAAAAAAAACCCTCCCAAAAACCCCAGGCAGCAGCTTTCAGCACAGGACATGGGAGAACTTGGAGGCTATTCTGTCACCTTTTCTAAAAATCAAAGCAATATAATGTTACATGGTGGTCAGGTCTGCCTTTTGAAACCAAATAATTGCACATTTCTAAAAAATTTGTATTATTTCCTAACATAATGGAAGAAGTGGATCTTGACTGGGCATGAAACCTTTATTTCAAGACTAAATCCATAGTATGTGCTGACGAGCTGGTGAAAAAGTGCCTTGTGTTGATTGGTTTATTTAACTTTCTTCCAGCAAAATAATATACTGTGCTGTTGTCCTTCCACTGCATGGGAAGAGCCTAAAATAACAGGAGCTGTTATGACATCTCCCAGAATGTGCCTTTGTCAAGGTCGCAGTTCTATTTTTACTGCATTTTGTGAAAACAAAGTAGGTACTTGACCAAATATTTTATAACTAGGATGCTGAGTCCCCCCAGAGTGTAAAATCAAACAAAAATGCAGCTCCCACCCCTGGTTATGCAAATGCAGTCAGCCCATGGATGTTGTGGTTAGCCTGGGCTTGCCCATGAGGGGTTACAAAGCTCTAGAACTAACCTACAGATTTCCTGTTCTTCCTTAGCCAGCAACCCCAAATTTCTGAGGGAAACAGGTAAAAGTTGGGGGTTCTGCTGTTAAACCACAGAATATAAAGTTATGGAAGCGGTATATAAGCAGGTTCTGCTGGCTCATTCTGTGCTCTCAAATTTGGACACGGTTATGCTGAAAACTTAGAAATTAACAGATCTTTCTCAAGTATATTTGGAGCAACAGAGGGTGGTAAAGATGAGGGTGTGCTTTGGAGCAGGAAGTTGACAGAGGAGTAGTATGCTGAGGGTTATTAAATGTGTGGATGCCATGTTTGATGCCAGGTCTTTAAGGTGCTGGTGGTTTGGGTCTAGGAGAGTATTGGGAGTTGCTGTGCTTGTCCAGCTCATCTGCTTTCCTGTGTTTTAGCTGCTACTCTGTGGAGGAACCCAGTCCTGGGTCCTGGGCTGTAGGTGGAGACTTTGCCTGACCTAATGCTGCCACTCATGTGTGGCCTTTATGTCCTTCTCTATTATAGCTGATGTGGTGGGCAGGATAGTAGGTGTGTCACATGGAATGAATTTATAAAGCAATACTGAATAAAAAAAGCTTTACCTGTAGGAAAGAAACAACTGTTCAAACAAAATCAGACCTCTCTGCACTGAAGTAGATGAGCAGCACTGGTGTGAATGTTTTGTTGGCTCTACTAAACTTGTGAGGCCAATAAAAAAAGAGCGGTGTACAGGGTGGATGAGACTGATCAGATTTTCTGCATTAGGAGAGATGACGCTTCAGAAGTCTCTTTAATGTAGCTACTCCAGTTTAGCAGTAGAAAGTGTAATAGAAAATGTATATCAACCAAATTCCACAGACGTGTTCAGAAACGAAAAGAAAGTTCAGGTGATGCAAAAGAACTGGAGCCTGTATGTCTGTAGGTGTTTATGTATATGTATGTGTACATGCAGATATCGGGAAGCTTTTTAGCTTTATATATATGCAGGTAAAAAAACCCCATGATATGGTAGAGTTGTACTAGAAAAACCTTCCTGTATCATGGGTTATCCAGTATTATTTACTTACAATCTGTTTTCCTTTTTTAAAAAAAAAAAACACAAAAACAAAAACAAAAAAAACAAAAAAAAACAAAAAAAAAACCACCAACCCAAACTTTAAAGCAGAAGTTGGGCCTATCAGACAATCTGTTCTGCTTTTTGCTACTTCATTACTACAGTGTCTCCCAGGCACATCTGAATTTGTTGTATCTGTTGATAGGTAAGGTCATTTTGACAAAGATCCTCTGAATTAGTTTCAAACATATTCTAAATTAATGTCTTTGTTATTATATGTAGTACATATAATTTATTATTATTATATGTAGTACAATATTTTTTATTATATGTAGTACAATATTAATTACAGGTCAGTTTGTCTTCAAGTTATTTGTTGTAGTAACAATATTATGACTTGCTTCTAGTTGTTCATGTCCAGTGTGAATTACTTCTATCATTCTGCTCACAAAAACATAATTAACCGAGTAGCAGGTATAAAGTAACATTGACTTTTAAGACCAATTATTTTTCTGCTGGAGGAGAAAATTCAGCCTTGGGTAAAACCATTGCATTCATGTACAGTCTGTAATTAATTCTGTTGTAGTTGAGTAAAACTTCGTGTGGTTGAGCTCTGCAAAACCTTACTCAGTTTTCTGATCTAAGGGGTGTTTTTGGTGAATGAGCCTTTGAAGAGGGTAGGAAACAAGCAGTAAGAGTACTTCAGAAAGCTTTCAAAGCATTTTCAGATCTGTTTCAAAATTTTTTAAGTAAAGCTGTATTTCTACGAGAGTTAAGAGGATCAGCAAGCTGCACCACAAACCTGCAGGAGAAACAACAGGAATGACACAAGCTGTTGTAAACCTTTTAAATCTCCTTTGGGGAGAACATGTTGCTGTACTTTCCCTGTTTAAATGACATTTCTCATCAACGAGGGATGTGATGTGGCATGGCTAATGTGCAGAGATGCACTTGGAAGGTGAAAAGCATTGTATGGGTTCCAAGTCCCTGCGTTTGAAGTCTTCCAAGCTGTGTGTAACTTGGAGCTGGTGGCTGACATAGTTGGAAGATAGTTAAAATTCATAGTTGTGTTTGGTGAATGCAACGTAGCAGCAAGTGTCACTGCTCTGTGGGAGGAGAGCTTTTGCTGGAATCTCAGAAAGAAGTTGAAGTTTTTTTTTTCTTTCTTTTTTCCATTTCTGCACTATAACTTCAGTGTGGATGTTAACTGAATGTTGCAAGAAATCCCACCCTATCAGTCATGACGGCTAACATCTGTTTTGAATTACCGAGGCAGCTGACATTTTGGTCAGCAGATACCAAAACCAGAGAAATCCTGTATAAACATGACGGCAAGAAGGGATGCACTCGTTTTGTTGCTGTTCTTTCTAACTGGACTTTTCATAGTAAAGTTAGGTTTTGGTTTGGAAGAGGGTGTTGGGAAGGGTAGCAGATGCTGGATCTGATAGATGTTTCTGGCTTTCCTCAAGACAAGGTGCCAGTTGGGCTCCCACTCAAGTGTCATAGCAAATGACATTTTCTCCTTTAAAGATGTTGGGATAGCTCTGTCCCTCCCTCTTGCCTTCTTTACTGTATGGGAACATTGCTGGCTCACCTTCAACTTGGTGTCCATCAGGATGCCCAGGTCTTTTTCTGCCAAGCTGCTTTCCAGCTGGATGGTTAGCATGTGTTGGTACCTGGGATTGTTCTTCCCCAGGTGCAGGACTTTGCACTCCCCCTGTTGACTATCATGAGGTTCCTGTCAGTCCATTTCTGCAACCTGTCGAGGTCCCTTTGGATGGTAGCAAGATCTTCTAGCGTATTGCCCACGTCTCCCAGGTCGTTGTCATCAGCAAACTTGATGAGGCTAAACTCTGCCCCATCATCCAGAACATTAATTAAGATGTTAAAGAGAATTGGACCCAGTGCTGACCCCTAGGGAACACAGCTAGCTACTGGCTTCCAACTCAAACTTTGGGCCACTGATCACCACCTTCTGGCCCCAGCAGTTCAGCCTGTTTTCAGTCCACTTGAGTGTCTACTCATCCAACTCATACATCAGCAGCTTCTCTGTAAGGATTTTATGGAAGATAGCGTCAAAAGCTTTTCTGAAGTCCTGGCAGAAAATATCCACTGTTGCCTCATCTACTACGCCAGTCATTTCACCATAGAAAGTGAACTTATTGGAAGGCATTTAAGCCACAGGAACCTGCAGGTGGAGAAATAACCTTTAAACTGTCCTACACATTTCACTGTTCCATCATTGGGTAGCATTGCTGCCTCAGTCTGTGTTCCACAGGACAATACAATGTGGTTTAAACTACTTGTATTAACTACAAATACAGTATTTCACCTTTCATGGAACACCTGTGGTTAGATTTGTAGAGTACAGAGCGCTTGTTTGTGTGTGTGACTGAAATGTACTGAACATGAGCCGGCAATGTGCACTTGCAGCCCAGAAGGCCAATAACCGTGTCCTGGCCTGCATGAAGAGAAGCGTGTCCAGCAGGTCGAGGGAGGTGATTCTCCCCCTCTACTCTGCTCTTGTAAGGCTCCACCTGGAGTAGTGTGTCCAGTTCTGGAGTCCCCAACACAAGAGAGACATGGACCTGTTAGAACAAGTCCAGAGGAGGCCACGAGGATGATCCGAGGGCTGGAGCACCTCTCCTATGAGGACAGGCTGAGAGAGTTGGGGCTGTTCAGCCTGGAGAAGAGAAGGCTCCGGGGAGACCTTATAGCCACCCACCCGCCCCTGTGAAGG
>NW_010325135.1:38653-47541 GCF_000700745.2 Antrostomus carolinensis | reverse complement strand
GTCCCTACTCACAGCAGGGGGGTTGGAACTTTAAGGTCCCTTCCAACCCAGACCATTCTATGATTCTATGATATTAATTAGTTTTTCTTCAGTTGTATTTATCAGCTTGGCTTTTCTGTTTGCAAAAGGAATTATTCATAATGTCTTGTTTAAAAGCAGTGTAAATATTTTAGGACGTAAACTGTGTGAGGTAGAAACTGATGTCTGTTTTCTTTGATCTGAGGGTGTGTACCTAACCTACTAATGTATTAAATGTTTTTCTTGCCCTAATGAAGTATGTATTGCTTTTAAGGATAGCATTTTAAGTTTTGAAAGATGTAGTTAGCGTCACTTTTATAATTCTGTTTATTCTAGACCTGTTGCAATATACTGTGAATAGACTGTTAATAAATATTTGATCTTGCCAGTGGGGCTTTTTAGTATGGGATCTACGGGCGGGTATGTAGGTATCTCTGCGCATAACAAGTTACTTTTAATCTAGGATTGTTTAGTATGTATATCAAGAGGCTGGTAAAGTTGAAAATCATACTGAATTTTTAGTGAATGGAAGAACTGGGACTGATCTAAGTGTGGGCAAACTAAACCCACACACTCCTCATTCATGTGAAACCTGGATGATTTTTCTTTCTGAGGCAGTGGGATAGTTTTTCTTAAAATATCCCAGGAAAATTTTAATTCCAAATTAAAAAAAAAATAATTCTGTATTATATCATACTCCTGATGGCTACAGCCCACTACTTGCTACTTAATTGCGTTAAATTGTTTTTCTTGATTAAATAATTTGGTATTGTGCTGGGTTTGTGTGGGGGGAAGAGGCCATTTTTGGTGCTCCCCTGGCTCTAAGACGTATCCCCACAGCCCAGGCTGAGCCAATGAGCAATGGAGAAACGCCTCTGGGAATCCATATTTGTGAGGGGAAGGACTGTCTTGAAAAGAAGAAAGTGGAGAGAACTTGGAGGAGAGGCCGTTGACCTGAACAAAAGATGACTATTGGTGTAAACAAAGAGACAGCTGCATTGCCAGGAGGAAGGAGGAGAAGAGGGAGGACAAAGAACCTCAGACACCCAGTTCAACCCAATGGAGTAGGAGAAGGCAAAGGAGGTCCCTGCAGCCCATGGAGGTTCAGTGGCAAAGCAGATACCCACATGTAGGCCATGGAGGACTCCACGCTGGAGCAGAAAAGCTGAGCCTGAGGGCAAGTGTGACTGAGTTGAGACCTCGAGAGATGCTCAATGCCAGAGCGGGGGTGGACCTCCAGAGCTGGGAAGTGAAGAGGTGCGCTGGACTGGAGGTCTATCTGCAACCCATGGACATCCCCATGCCGGAGCCGGGAGCTGAGCCCAAAGAGGTCCATGACTCCATGGGAAGCTGCTTTGAAACACTTTGTTCCTGGACTTTCATGCTGGGAAGAGCAGCAGAGGTGAACTGACTGAACCCCCATTCCCTGACCCCTGTGCCGCTGCAGGGGAGAAGGTAGAGAAATCAGGAGCAAAGTGATTTGAGCCCAGGAAGAAGGGGGGTGGTGGGGGAAGATGTTGTAAGATGTGGTTGTTATGTCTCACTGTGCTACTCAGATCATTTGCAGTGAATTAAATTGATTTTTCTTCTCCAAGTTGAGAGAAACTGTTTTGCCCGTGACCATCACTGGTGAGTGAGCTGTCCCAATCCCCACCCTAATTCGAGCCTGCTTTGTTGTAACTCCCTTCCGATCTCACTGGGTGGGGGGAGTGAGCCTCTGTGGTTAAACCACTACAAGACAATTATTGTTTAATTTTGTTGGATTTTTATAAGCACTTTTGTACCAATTAGCTACCTGATATAATATTGTTTCTGGATTATTAATATTAATGAAAACAGAAAATAAACTATTGTTAAAACAATAAAAACCCTAAACCTTTTTTTTTTTTTAATTTAAAAAGCAGTTAGTGTGATTTAATGTAGCTTGTGACATACAAGGTAATCTGTAATTTGAAAGTTGGATGTTTTAAAATATTAAATGGTTTATATCTAGCACAATTCTTAATTAAAGGTTAAATTGCAAGTGTTCTGTGTGGCAAAAATAGGTATCCCTTTCAGACTGAAGCATAATTTCTAAGACTTTAGAATTTATTATATTAAAGCTTTTTTTGCAAAATTATTTATTTGGAAAAGAGAGGAAAAGCATGTTCTAAACTTTTCCTGTAGCGTGCCTCACTGTTTCACCTAAATCCAGTCCTAGTCATGATTTTCCATTTGATGTATGAATGTTTTCATTCTAACTGGATTTTGAATGTATAATATGGTCTGCTGTAGGGGTTGCACATTAGTCTTGTGAAGTGTGTGATTTCATTACCATGAATGTTTCCTAAGTTATATGGAGGAGTTCAAGACTGTAAAGTTCATATGTAAAGTGTTAAAGGATTAGTTGAGTTCCTGCTGGCATTCACCATCCTTTTTGACTGCAAAGAATATCTGGCAGACTTTGTCAGGTGTATTGGCAAATCAGTTCTCATTAGCGTACCCTTGTACATCTTAAAAAATGAGGGTAAAAGAAAAATTCCAACTCTGACCTGAAAAAATAACATGAGATTAAATTTATAATACTGATATAAGGTGATTCTTATCTGTATTTTTCTTACATTTGCTGAGGATCAATTTTAACAGGAGACATAAAGACTTCCTGTTCCTTTTTCACTCAGATGTGTTTTAATGTGTATATTTGAAAATTAATTGCCTTTTCCAGTTCCTTTGAAAACAGCAGCAGTGGGATTTGTGGTGCTGACTTTTGAATGTATGGAAGTACATTCAGTGGAAATTATGTTTGATGTATAATTTGCCAAATTTCTATGCTTATATAGACAAAAATTAACTTTGAACTAACAAAAAAGCTTAACAGATTCATTTTCTTTTTATAGGACTTCCAGATTTTACAGTGGTGTTTGAACTAATAATCCTATGCTTTATTTATGTGAATAAATATTTTGGCTAATGACAATAGAATTTGTAAGTTAAGTTAGTACTGCACACTTCAAAAAACCAAAACCCCCCCAAACCCCCCAGCCCCTCTATATGCTTGCGTAGAATAAATATTACCAGAAAACCAGTCTGAATGAAGGTGTGATAATAATTATGTAATATTCACTGGAAATAACTGGAGACTAAACTGCTTAAAAGGTAGTTTATTCAATAGAGAATTGTTTATAGTTTTTAATTGAAAAGCTTTTTTTTCCCATTTTCCTTCCAGGTATTGCTTTGTTTTTGCTTTGGGATACCTCACTGTGTGCCAAATTACTAGAGTCTATATCTTTGATTATGGACAGTATTCTGCTGATTTTTCTGGGTAAGGAGAAAAATAATCTTTCCATCTTGTTCTCCTGAGTGATACTGTATCTGTTACTGTTTTTTTTTTTTTCCAAGCTAGGTGTGCCAGCCTTTTCAACTCAGGGAGAAAGCTGGGCGTGTGTGTGCCTAATGCCACACATACAAATATATATGTACCTGTGCTTTAATCATGCAAAATGAGAATTTTGGGAACAGTTGTGTTTGTTAGGACCATGAGTGCATTATCTCCTGACTCTTGTTCCTGTCTGAAGGGTAGAAAGGATCTGGTGACTGTGGGATTTTTTGGCTTTTGTTTTTTCCCCCTAAAATCTTTGTTACTACTTATGATGGATCTTGAATTGTATCTGATGTATTTGCATGCCTGGCACAGTGTTATACCACTTTGTGAGGAAAATCTGAATGTTCTGTGGAATTTAGCTTTTAGCTTCTTTCTTTTTTGGTTTCATGTTAGGTGTTCCAGAAGGAGAAGGTTAAGGAGAGAGGCACCTCTATGGTGGAATAGTCACACAGCCTTTAGAAGTAGAATTGTAGAATACCAAGTTGGAAAGGATCTCAAGGATCACCTGGTCCAGCCTTTCTTGGTGAAAGCACAGTATAGACAAGACGACCCAGGACCCTGTCCAGCCAAATCTTACAAGTGTCCAATGTTGGGGAATCTACCACTTCCCTGGGGACATTATTCCAAAAATAAAATAGAAAGTTTTATCTATATATATTCTCATTTTAGATAATCAACTTAAACTTATATTTTGCTTGAGCTCTATAGGAGCAAAACAGAATTAAATAGGCAAAGTAAAAATAAACCGTATTGATGATTCTTCTTTGTACTGCACACAGAGAGGTGAAGCACAACGTTTCCTATAAATAAGTTTGCTACTGATGGTGCTTTTGTTGATTTAAAGGAGAGTATGTATTTTGGACAAAAGAGATGGGTGTTTGCTAGTCTGCTTAAAAAAAATAAATACATTAAATACTTTTCCAGAAGACTATGAATGGAAGTGGTCTTTGTAGTTTAGCATTATCTGTGTTGAGTAGTAGAGTTGTGCTTGTTGATAAAAGGCCTGTAGCCAGAAACTTAATCTATAGGCTGGAGCCAAAAGCTTTTATGGTTAATTTCATCCTTTCTGTAGTTTTTAGCTGGGTCTTACCTTCTGAAACATCTTTATACATTTGTGCCTGCATCCAGTTGTCTGCCTTCAAGCCAGATATCCAAGTTCTGATTGTAGTCAGTGGAGATCTGATTGAGGTAGACAGTAGAGCCTGGAGGACAGTTCAGCTGACCCACCAGTAGGTATCTACCTTAGTGTGAACTGGGTCTCTTGCCAGATGCCCCTGGCTCTGTTGACTAGATCTCCACTGGCTATAATGAGAGCTTGCCACACAGACGTATGCATAAATGCACTTTAAAACTAGGTTTACTGATGTTGAATTAAATTTCTCCATTACAAGTAGAACTATAGTCCAAATGCTGTCCCTTCCAGTTCACTGTAGGGCCAAAGTGTACAACCATGGATGGCAGTGATGAAAGCTCTGAGCTGACTCTGGAAACAGTATAATTGCACTTGTTTGTTGCTGCTCTCAAACTATTAATAGAGCTCGAGCACACCATTGCTCCAATGTGACTGTAGTGCTTTCAGACACTGCAGCTGTCTTTGTGGCTCTATTGGTTTTGGTGTTAGCTCAGAGATTTCTGCTAGGTCTAAACACGTCCAAAGATTGATGAGATCTGTGCTCTGGATAGAACTGTTCTGAAGCCTAGATCCAACTCTCTGATTGTATGTTTGAGTTGCCTGATTTAAACCATCCCTTCATGCCCCAGTTTGGGAGCTTGATGTATGTGTATCACATTAAATCTCTGGCATATACTGCATCTGCTCCCTTGAGGCCTGAGACAGAGGTGACTTCCAAAACAGGAGGAGAAAGAAAATGAACTGAATGGGGTTATTTTCTGTCAATTTTCTCTAGCTCAAGGAGAAGAGAGTAAGTTCAAGAAAATAACAAAAGTTACCTAACCAGCTGTTGAACCCCAGCACCAGCAAATTCTTCCAAAGGTGCTGGCATGGATTCATACAGTGGTTAGCCCCAAAAGAGCTTTGAGTGTCTGTTTACCTAGATATTTCTCCTAGCATGCCATGCCCATCTTGAAGTGTCCAAGCCCAGAGAATCTTCAAAAACTCTGAAAGAAAGTATTAATGCAGTGACTGTGGAGAAAGCTGAGGAGACCTCATGCTGGAGGTGCAATTGCTTGTGCAGAGCTGTGTGCTCCTGTCTCAGTACTTCCCAGCTGCCAGTGAGCTCCCACTGCCTCCTTTGCCTTTCTACCAGCACCTAAAAGGGATTCTTAAAATCCTGGTTCATATCCTCACTGTTCTGGGAAGGACTGTCTTAGTCTCTAGATTGTTGCTTCTCAGCCACATCTAGGAAGATACTGGAATAGCCACTTGAGAAGTGAAGAAGTACTGGGGCCTGCTGTGGTGACAATGACGAATGTATCAGCTGGAATTAATGTATGGTCTGACTGAGCTCCTCCTGGGCTCCGTCCTTCTGCCAGGCAGGATCCGTGCTGTCACATGGCCACTTCCAGAAGGAAAACCCATTATGTTCGGAATCAGTTGGGGATTTCTGCCAGTACCAGGCAGGGTGTACAGCTTAAATGCTAGAAAAAGACATGAGGGATTCCCCGGACTGTTCTTGTTTAGTTTTCTTCCTTGCTGACCCTTGCTTGTCACTCTAGACTTGAGATCAGGATTCTGGGGCACTGATAATACCGTAGAAAAAAACTTTTTCCCTGATTACGTTTTGAGGACTGGAAATGTTGTGGGCTTTGAAATAACCATAACCTAAAAATATTAATTTGACAGACTGAGCCATCTGGCAAAATACTGGCATAGCCCTGTCAATGAAGGAGGACTTGATGGCTCTTGGATTTGTTTTTCTGTACCAACTTAAATATGTTATAAAAAGGCCAAGTGCAGTCAAAAGACTTGGATAAAACTATAAAACTATGTGCCCATCCTACAGTATGATTGTTTTGTTGTGGTTTTTGTTTTGTTTTGTTTTTAATCTCCAGCTCAGATACTAGTGGGTAAATACAGTCCCTGATAAATTTTTGAGATCCAATTTCAAATTTCAACTTCTAAATTCTGGTAGCCTGCTTTATGCTTTCTCCTGTCCTCTCCCTCCCCCCAGTTAGGGGGTCAGCAATGCTGCGATTTACATCAGTCAAAAACTCTTAGGTGCTACAAAGATGGTACAATTTCTCAGTATAAATCGGACGTGCTTAGCCAGGGGAGAATATCTTTTGGACAGTTTAAGATCTGCTCAAGCATACCAAATTCAAAACAAACTAAACTTTTTTGGCCCAGCATAATTATGCTGAGTTTTTGTTTTGCCAGATATGTTTACTTGAAGCAAACAATAATTCTAGATGGAAAAATTAAGCATAGGACCAGGTGTTCGTAGAAACAGTGGAAGTGGTCTGCATATCTAAATAAATTATAGTACTGTTCAACCTTGGTATATTTTTATTGTCCATTGCTTACTACTGCTGTAATTTACAATGCATGTAATTGCTCTTACTGACCTTTTTTCTTTACTCTTCCCACTGTAAAAAAAAAAAGAAAAATAAACCATGTTAGTAGAAAATAAATGTGGAACACTTTGGCTGTTTTTGTGGAAGCTAATGAAAGGCATGGCTTATCAAATACTGTTTCTAAGAATTAAATTATTTTCATTGCATTGAATGAATTATTTGAACTCCTAAAACTAATCACTTTGTCCTTGCATTGAAAAATCTTCCAGTTGAGAGTAATTAATCTAGACTATTAGTATAAACTTTCCCCCATGTTTGCATATGAAAGAAAATCCTGAACTGTTTTCTAAATTATTCTTTCTTCCTTTTTTGTAACAGTCCAATGATGATAATTACACAGAAGATCACTAGTTTGGCATTTGAGATTCATGATGGTAAGATTTCTTTAAACTTTGTTTTATTTTCCATACAGAGTAGATTTAAGGAAAGTTAGTCATGAGTCAGTGATACTTTAGTCCAGTTGGTGTTTTAGGACCAAATATATTTTTGTGTCTCAATTGATTCTTTTGATGCTTACTAATGGAATTACCAAGAAATGTTGTTCAGACACTGCAGAAGCTCTGAAAATACTTACATTGTGCTGAAGATAATGCTTATCAGAAGACCAATGACACTTCTGGGACCAAGGACCAAAAACTACTGACATTTTTTTAGCTAAATAATTTCCAAATTCAGAGATCGCTGTTGCTGGCAGATTGGTGGAAAAAGTATATGTAATTTCAGTTGTTGAGTACCTCTTGTTTGAAAATGCTATTTGTTAATCTTCGCCAAATTTTGCCATGTATACTGATTTTTATAAAAACTTTGTGTATCTTTCATTTTGTTTATTATCATAATTACACTTGCTGCTAACATAGCATTGTGAACAGGGATACTATCTAATTATTTCTGTCTTTTCTCTGTCATATTTATCCATCAGAGAAGCAGGCCCTAATTGTAACAAAAATGAATTCTAATGTTGACTTTTGTGGATAGAGTATCCAGATTTTTAGTTACCTTTAAATTCAAATGGGTAATTTTCATTTTAAAGTTTGAAAATATCATCCAATAAACCTAGCTAATTAGCCGGAATGACTTGGAGCTACAGCTGTTAGTTGAAGATTTGGGAGTGTAGCCCCAGAAACCTGGATCAAGCCACCTGTTTTTCTGAAATTTCTTTAGTAACATTATATATGGAGTGTAATATGTTTTTGTCTCATGTGTCCTAGCTTTAGTGCTGTTGGTGTTTCATTTTTTTCCATTCTCATTAAGTTACACTGCCTAGAGAAGCCTGTAGGCAACAACATTCATGAATATGAAAAGTCAGGAAAACATCTTTTTGTTAGAATTCTTGTATGAATGAAAATAAATTAAGTTGGGCATATCTAGTTGATCAAAGTTGTTGATGTCTACTTTCCAGAGAAAATATATTCAGAAGTATTAGTCTTGCAAGCTATAATCAGTTAAGAGTACAGAGTACACAAGTTGGAGGAAACAGCTTATTAATACGGAAGTAGCAATTCTAATATCAAAGATATATGCTTCCTCTTACTACTATTTTGCTAGGGGAAAGAGCTATTCTCAGTTTGCTGACAACATGAACAAATAGTAGAGTTGTGGTATAGGACAAACATATGAATGTTCCTGGTAATCAAATGTTTAATTTAGTTAACTCTATTCTTAACTTTCATTACAAACTGAACTAGATTTTTTTTTTTTCCTACTTAAGTCAGATAATTTGTATTTTCCTCATAAGCCCAGCTTCTTTCTGACTGAATGTCTTGTAGATGTCATTGAATTCTGAGTATCAATCTTGAAATTTTGATCCTTGTTGAGCTCATATCAGAGATCCTCTAGAGTCTTTGTCAGCCCATGGAGAATAGCTGATAATGTATTGTAAAAGGTTCTTTCTAGTTGCATTTGCAGACTGGAAAAAGGGGAACATAACCCCCATTTTTAAAAAGGGTAACAAGGAAGACCCGGGGAACTACAGGCC